>NW_022166876.1:0-1347 GCF_008728515.1 Papio anubis | reverse complement strand
ACACCCAAGTCCGAAGTGGCACTGAACAAGCAAACAGACAAATGGAAGTTAGCTGCCTTCACCATGGGTGAGCCCAGGCCTGGTAGGATGGGCGCATGAATGGAGCAACCACAGTGGCAGACATGAGGCTATGTATGGGGCCAGCAGCACTGACTCCCCTCTACCAAGGCAGATCCAGCTGCTGCCACCTCTGAATGTCCAACTCATCGGCATTTGATTTGAGGCCCATGATATGCCCTAGTGGGGCACTGCTTCTTTAGTTGACTAACTAGCCACTAAGTAACAAGTTGACTACATTTAGCAACTTCCATCCTGGAAGGGCCAGAGGTTCATCTTCACAGGGTTAGCCAGGGTTAGATTCAATGCCATCCCCATCAAGCTACCAATGACTTTCTTCACAGAATTGGAAAAAAGTACTTTAAAATTCATATGGAAGCAAAAAAGAGCCCACATTGCCAAGAGAATCCTAAGCAAAAAGAACAAAGCTGGAGGCATCACGCTACCTGACTTCAAACTATACTACAAGGCTATAGTAACCAAAACAGCATGGTACTGGTACCAAAACAGAGATATAGACCAATGGAACAGAACAGAGGTCTCAGAAATACCACCACACATCTACAACCATCTGATCTTTGACAAACCTGACAAAAACAAGCAATTGGGAAAGGATTCCGTATTTAATAAATGGTGCTGGGAAAACTGGCTAGCCATATATAGAAAGCTGAAACTGGATCCCTTCCTTACACCTTATACGAAAATTAATTCGAGATGTATTAGAGACTTAAATGTTAGACCTAAAATCATAGAACCCTAAAAGAAAACCTAGGCAATACCATTCAGGACATAGTCATGAGCAAGGCCTTCATGACTAAAACACCAAAAGCAATGGCAACAAAAGCCAAATTAGACAAATGGGATCTAATTAAACTAAAGAGTTTCTGCACAGCAAAAGAAACTACCATCACAGTGAACAGGCAACCTACAGAATGGGAGAAAATTTTTGCAATCTACCCATCTGTCAAAGGGGCTAATATCCAGAATCTACAAAGAACTTGAACAAATTTACAAGAAAAGGTCAAACAACCCCATAAAAACTGGGCAAAGTATATGAACAGACACTTCTCAAAGAAGACATTTATGCAGCCAACAGACACATGAAAAAATGCTCATCATCACTGGTCATCAGAGAAATGCAAATCAAAACCACAATGAGCTACCATCTCACACCTGTTAGAATGGTGATCATTAAAAAATCAGGAAACAACAGATGCTGGAGAGGATGTGGACAGATAGGAAAGTTTTACACTGTTGGTAGTGTAAACTAGTTCAACCATTGTGGAAGAC
>NW_022166875.1:0-1348 GCF_008728515.1 Papio anubis | reverse complement strand
GACATGTCCAAATATGTCTGGTGAACAGACAGAACTTTATTGTCAAATGTATTTAAAGGGCTAGACAATGGGGCAGGGAGGAGACTCAGAAGCCCCCAGGAAGGAATCATTCTGAGTGAAAAACACAAACAAAAACCAAACACACATGTTAGTCCAGCAATTTCTATAGTTATTCATGAAGTGCTTGATGTGCGTCCTTTCTGTATTAGGAACTGCCACAGGCGCGGGGACACCACACCAAGCAAACCAAGATAAAGCCCTTACAAGCACGAGGCTCACTTCCATGGAGGGAAGACAGAAAATAGACACACAGCACTGTCAGCATAGAGTACAGGGCAGGAATCAAGTAGAGTAAGGGACAGATACTGATGGTCTAAGCTGCTGTTTTAGGTAGAGTAGTTAGAAAAGGCCACTGGGATGAGACTCCATTTGAACAGAGACCTGCAGAAAAAGACAAGGCCAATGTGGGTGAATCACTTGAGGTCACGAGTTCGAGACCAGTCTGGCCAACATAGTGAAACCCTGTCTCTACTCAAAAAAAAAAAAAAAAATAGCCGGGCATAGTGGTGGGTGCCTGTAGTCCCAGCTACTCGGGAGACTGAGGCTGGGGGATCGCTTGAACCCAGGAGGTGGAAGCTGCAGTGAACCAAGATAGCACTCCAGCCTGGGTGACAGAGCAAGATTCTGTCTCAAAAAAAAAAAAAAAAAAAAAAAAAAAAGGAGGGGGAGGGATTTTTTGGGGGGGGGAAAAGAGGGGGGGGGGGGGGGGAGGAGTGATGGGCAGGTCTGAAGAGTAGAGCTCAGTGCAGTGAGGGGCCATTAGCAAGGGCCTGGGTGGGAAAAGAGCCATCGGTGAGGTGGTGGGCTGTGAGACAGATCCTCAAGGGGCTTCTGGGTCAGGCAAGGGTTCTGGGTTTACTCTGAGTAGGAGCAGAAGGTTCTGGAAGCTTTTCAGCAATAGCAACCCCAACTCCATCCTGGTCAGAACGGAGGGTTACTGTGACGGTGGCCTTCTCTTTTCTCAGGGCACAGATATGAGCCTTCAGGGAGATATTTCTAATGGAAAAACTGAAATGAACGCTACACCTAGGACGTTGGGGGCCTTGCAGTTTTGCTGTGAGATTCCATCAGGACTCTGCAACCCAGGGGAACTCCCTCTCCAAGAATCTCCTCACACCTTGCGCACATGTCGTCACACCTTGCGCACAGGGAGGGCAGCCCAGCAGGCGGCGGCCCCTGGCAGGCCCAGGGGTGCGGACACTTGGGGACTCCCTGTGGTGGCCTCTGCACTGCTGGCTGGGGCTGGAGGAGGCCAAGCCGGGCTGGAGGGCAGCAGAGGCTTTTCTCA
>NW_022166874.1:0-1348 GCF_008728515.1 Papio anubis | reverse complement strand
ACCCCGTGTTCTATGATTAGAAAGGTATAACTCTGTGAGTGGAATGCACACGTAACACGGCAATTCCACGGAAATCTTCTCTCCCGTGTCTATCTGAAGATATTGCCCTCTTCACCGTAACCCTCAAAGCACTCCCGAGTATCTCTTAGCTGACTCACCTAAAACAGTGTTAGAATACTGGTCTTGAAAACAGAAGCTGACATGTGCGAGAGGAATGCACGTGACCTAGAGCAGTTTCACAGAAGGTTTCCTTCCGGTGTTTATTGGAGGATATTTCTTTTTCAGCATATTCTTAAGAGTGTTTCCAAATGTCCTTTCTCAGTTTCCACAGAAACAGTGATTCGAACTGCTCAATACAAAGAATGATTTATCTCTATGAGATGGATACACACATCACAAACCAGGGTCTCTCGAACGCTTCTCTACAGTGTTCATTGTAAGATGTTTCCTTTGTTACCGCAAGCATCCCGGCGCCACCTAATATCCCTTCACAGATTAATCAGAGACAGAGTTTCCAAACAGGGCAATGTAGTGTCAACTTAACTCTCTGAAATGAATGTACACGCCAGAGATAAGTTTTTGGAACGTTGCTTTCTGGGTTTTATTCCCGGATAGTTCACTTTTCGCCATATTCTTCAAAGGGCTGCAAAATATCCCTTTTTCAATTTTACACGAACAGTGTTCAAACACTGTCTTATGAGAAAAGAGGAAGAACTCCCTGGGTGGAAAGCACGCATCACAAAGCGGTTTCTCCGAACGCTTCTCTCCAGTTTTTATCTGGTGATATTTCCTATTTCCCCAGAAGCCTTAGTGTGCAACCAAACGTCCCATCGGAAATTTGTCCATGATGCAGTTTCAAAACTGCGTAATAGAAAGAAAGATTTATCTAAGTGAGATGAATAGACATATCTATTAGAAAGCAGTGTGAGAGAACGTTTCTTTCCAGTTTTTGCCTGAGGATAATTCCTTTCTCACCATAGCCGTCTGTATACTTCACAATGTCCCCTGCTGGCGATTTCTCCAAACGGGATTCCCCAATCCTCTAGGAGAAGAAAGGTTTCACTCTGTGAGTGAAATGTACACATCAAAAGCTCGTCCTCGGAAATCTACCCTCCAGTATCTCTCTGAAGATATTTCCGGTTTCACCATAAGCCTCAAAGCGCTCCTGAGTGTCCCTTAGCAGACGAATCTAAAACAGTCTTAGAATACTGCTCAATATACACCGACGCTTAAAAGTGTGAGTGGACTTCACGTGGCCAAGGGTAGTTTCAGAGAAAGTTTACTTCTAGTTCTTATTGGAGGTTATGTCTTTTTCAGCATATTCAGCATATTCTTGGGAGCGCTCCCA
>NW_022166873.1:0-1348 GCF_008728515.1 Papio anubis | reverse complement strand
AAACGTATTTGTGAAAGAGAAAAGAAATTAATGAAAGATAATGTCAGGGAGAGAAAATGAAAGAAAAAAATAAAAATGGAAGGGAGGATGGCAAGCCCAGATGAAGGAAGGAAGGAAGGAAGGAAGGAAGGAAGGAAGGAAGGAAGGAAGGAAGGAAGGAAGGAAGGAAGGAAGGAAGGAGGGAGGCAGGCAGGGAGGGAGGGAGGGAGGAAGGGAGGAAGGAAGGGAGGGAGGGAGGGAGGAATGAAGGGAAGGAGGAAGGGAGGGAGGGAGGGAGAAAGAGAGGGAGGGAAGGAGGGAGAAAGGGACGGAGGAAGGGAGGAGAGAAGGGAGGGAGAAAGGAAGGAATGGAGGAAGGGAGGGATGGAGGAAGAGAGGAAGGAAGGGAGGGAGAAAGAAGGAAGGGAGGAAGGAAGGGAGGAAGGAAGAAAGGGAGAAAGGAAGAAAGGGAGGAAGGAAGGAAGGAAAGAAGGAAGGAAGGAAGAAGGCAGGGAGTGAAGGAAGGGATGGAGGAAGGGAGGGAGGAAGGAAGGGAAGGAGGAAAGAAGGGATGAATAAAGTAAGGAAGAAGGAAGGAAGGAAAAAAAGGAAGGAAGGAAAGAAGGAAAGAAGGAAGGAAGGAAGGAAGATAGGAAGGGGAGAAGCATATCATCAGGGAGTTAAAAAGGAGAAAAGGGAAGAAGGAAAGAGAACATTTACTGACATGAAAATTTTGATTGAGAAGATATTTTAATGTATTTATTTCTAATATATCCCTCTACTACATCTGAAGAACTAGAAGGACAACTACAACTTGCCATGATTTTCAAATATTAGGTGATCATTATCATGACATTCATTCTTTTTTATATTCTTCTTTCTCTCTAGAATATGTTTCTTTTCTGTTTTTATTTTCCTGTTATTCTACATGTTTTCCAAAGAAGGTAATAGCAATTCCTATTCCGTATTATTACACTCTAATTCCAGATATTTATCTTGGGCTTCATGTTATGATGGTAGACTTGGTAGTGCATTTGTATGAATTGCACTTCTTCAGAAAAAAAAAAAAAATTCCTTATAAGCAAACGACTTTATTTCAGATTTATGGGAATCTATTGACAACCAGTGGTTTCCCTATTTCTATCTAAAAACCTATTTATATTCTATCTAAATACCTATTTATACGTAATACTGTCAAGAAAGATGACTACATATTAGCAAACAGTTGGACGTGTGTCAAGAATGGTAAGATAGAATATGATTTATTTTCCCTCAGTTTCTATCCGAGGATCAGTCACAAATATTCTATCATCACTTCCAGGCAACTTTACTTCTACTTCAGGTTCTTTCATGAGGACAACACAAATAG
>NW_022166872.1:0-1348 GCF_008728515.1 Papio anubis | reverse complement strand
TGGGCGACAGAGCAAGACTCTGTCGCCCAGGCTGGAGTGCAGTGGCCGGATCTCAGCTCACTGCAAGCTCCGCCTCCCGGGTTCACACCATTCTCCTGCCTCAGCCTCCCGAGTAGCTGGGACTACAGGCGCCCGCCACCACGCCCGGCTAATTTTTTGTATTTTTTTAGTAGAGACGGGGTTTCACCCTGTTAGCCAGGATGGTCTCGATCTCCTGCCCTCGTGATCCACCCGTCTCGGCCTCCCAAAGTGCTGGGATTACAGGCTTGAGCCACCGCTCCTGGCCTCTCTTTTCTTTATAAATTACTCAGTCCATAGTATTCTGTTATAGCCACACAACAGACTAAGACACCCCTCACCCAGTGTTACCTCTTATTGACATCAACATTAGTATGGTACCTCTGTTGAAATTTATGGGCCAGGCTGCCGCAGCTCCACACTCTGAAGAGAGGTGGGGAAGGCACTGCAGTAGGTGAAAGACTTCAAGGCCCCAGTGAGCTGTTGGGTGCAGGAGACACAGGAGGCTGGAGGGCCAGCAGGAGGCTGGGACCAGGTCCCAGCGATCCCTGAGATCGAGTCCCTCTTTCTTGCAGCAGCTGCTCTCACCAGGCCATAGGACTGGCCTCAGAAGCTCCCCTGCTGTCACCAGCCCTGCTTGCCACTCTCCTACCCCCAGCCAGACTCTTCCTCGTCTTTCCCTGCCAGGCCTGCTCACCAGCTCCCGCAGTCCTCATAAACCAGCCCCTCCTGCCCCTGTAGCTCTGCTGCTGTTCTTGGTGCATGCAGCCCTCTCTTGGCAGCCTGTTAGCCCTGCAGAGCCTGGAATAAAATCTCCCTTCCAGGAGCCAGGTGTCAGGGTCAGAGGGAATAAGACACTCCTGGGGTATAGTCAGCACCTAACAGGACTTCTCTCTTTGCTCTGCTTCAGTTGGGCCTGGCCGTCCAGGCCTTCCTTTCCTGTCCGGCCTCTCCCCTCTTCGATTACTTGTAAACCTATTTGCATTTCCTTGTGCAGAGAACTGCTTGCTTCTCCTCCGGGCAAATCCCCTGAGGTGATCATCCAAGAGGATTTCTGCTATCTCCCAAGGCTCTGAGTGTCCCAGTTGTCCCCTAGGCCTACCTGAGGGTGAGGCAGCTGCCAAGGATGCCCCCTGGGTTTGAGAGGCTTGCGTTGGCCCTGCCACCTTTCCTTTGTGCTGTACAGTGCCTTTCTCCACGTCCTCACTTTTTCCTTGAAACTCAAAGCCATAACAGGCAGAGCAGATGTTACTATTCCATTTTAGAACACAGAGAGAGAGGCTCAGTGAGAGAGGCTCAGTGGGTAAACACCCTGGCCCAAGGCCCACAG
>NW_022166871.1:0-1348 GCF_008728515.1 Papio anubis | reverse complement strand
CTCAACAGCAGCACTATAAACAGTTTGGGACAGAGACTCCCTTGTGGAGCGTGTGGCGGGGCCTGCCCTGTGCATTGTGGGAAGTTTGCCGGCAGCACCCCCACTCACCCCCTCCCACCAATCCCCACGTGACAACCGAAAATGTCCCAGGATTTTTAGTTCTCCCTTGGGTCTGGAAGCTGCACTTAGGCATTTTCCCACCTGACACTTGAGCTCATCTCTACTTTGGGCCACATAAGGTCACTTTAAAAAATAGTTGTTTCTTTAAAGATTTTATCCATCTTTTAAACAAATCTATTTTCTTCCTCTATGTCTGCATTCAATTAATCCTCCCAAACCCTTTGTTTAGTATATCTCAAAATGTATCAATTCCAATTCTAGTAATTAGCGTATCTGACTTGCATGATACCTGCTATGACCCTTGGTAGAGCTCTGATTCCTTTAGCACAGGGAATGTGTTCTCGATTCTGCTCTGGATGATGTAAATCAGTTTATTTTACTTGTCTGGGATGTTGCTCCTCACCTGTAAAATGTAAATGTGGATATGGCTTGGATTACTAAGTGGTTTTATTTCTTCATTCACCTGACATTTGTTATGTACCTGCTGCAAGTCAAATACATGGCACGATATTGTTTCCTTGATCACACCACAGCAAATGAGAAAATGAGACATTATAGCAGCTGTGGCGGCACATGCCTGTCGTCCTAGCTACTCGGAAGGCTGAGGCAGGAGAATTGCTTCAGCCCAGGAGTTTGAGGTTACAGTGAGGTATGATATCACCATTGCATTGCAGCCTGGGCAACAGACCCTGTCTCTGAAAAAAAGGAAAAACACAGTGTGAGCTGTCTGCATGTGCTCCATGTCTCAGGAGACCCATGTCCTGTAATTTTTCTAAATGGCATCTCCATGTGGTTTTTCATGAATGTTTGTCTGGTATTTCTTTTCTATCCTTTTAACTTTTCTGTACCTTCTACTGAAATTATGGCTTTTGTCAATAGCCTACGGTTATTTATTTATTTACTTATTTATTTTTACCCCTCTGCACTATTTGTCTTGTAATTGGAGTGTCTGAGTCCATTATGTTTAATGTAATTGTTGACCTCATTGGGTTTAAGTCTGTACATTGTCATTTGCTGCCTTCTAATATTATCTCTTTCTTGCTCAACTATTTTTCTTATGTTGCCTTCTTTAGATGAATAAAATCTTTGCATTATTGTGGTCTTGTGACTAAGTGTTCTAATTATACATCCTCTTATTATTTCTTTAATTATCTAAGAAAGCACAATAATCTGTGACTTATTATAACCAACAGCAGACCGTAACTTCCCTGACTTTCACCTGCCTGTG
>NW_022166870.1:0-1349 GCF_008728515.1 Papio anubis | reverse complement strand
GGGGTGGGGAAAAGTGACAAATTTTAATTCTTGGAGCAGTGATCCAGGACGAGAACTTTATCTGGTACCTGGCAGGCACACAGAGTGTCTGAATGAACCAGTGACTAATAAATAACATGTTTCCACCCATTCTGTTGCGGATAGGTTATTACATCAAGTTTTGGTCTATCCCAGTTCACACTCTAGATTATTGGAGTGGCATTGTGTGATGATGAAATGATTATTCAAACAGCTTCCCTCAGCTTTGTCTCTTACTAGGATTAAAACACCCAGGATTGTAAGATCTCCAAGGATCTGGGTCCACACCGATGTTTTATATTAATATTTATATTTTCTAGTGTGTGGAAATATTTCTGGGGAGAGAATCTCTAACATTTATTAGTTTTTATGTGACACCCTCAAAGGCCTAAAAAATCCTAACTTCTAGGTTAGAGGTAGGGCCACTCCACGTCTGGACAATGAACAGCTGGTAGCAACCTGTGTTTAGTAGATTAGGGACATGAAATAAATGCTTACATTTTGTTTATCTTTTCCTCTGGGACCAAAAAGATAGAGGTGTGCTTGCTTACTCTTACTGTAAGTTTCTCTCTGTGGGATGGTGATGGGGTTTTCCTCCAACCAAATAACTTTCTGATTCTCCGACAGCAGCTGGGAGTCCTACAATTCGACTCCATTCTGACACTAAGTACCTGGAGTTCACCTCAGGCTCCACAGGTTTAAGGGCTCAGTCCCACAAGACTGTCCTCACTTCAGATGCAAGTCACAAGTACCGGGTCCCAGGTTACCTGCACTTCTGTTTATCGTGGCTGCAAAGTCAGGGGTCTCTCACCTCCCAAGGACTGATAATTCTTAAATTAACTCAAAGAACTCAGGAAGTTGCTATAGTCACGTAAACCAAAAAACGTCTGCGACAGGTCTCAGTCAGTTTAGAAGTTTATTTTGCCAAGCTGAAGATGCACCTTGGAAACAGAGACACAAATCACTGTAGCATCTGTGGCCTGTGCTTTTTCCTAATAGGATTTTGAGGACTTCAATATTTATAGGGGAAAGAGCAGCCAGGAGAAGAAAAAAACAATCAACTATGCATTCATCTCATGCTCAGTAAATCTGCATTTTATATAAGATAAAGTAAACGCTGGGTAGAAAACTCAAATATGCGTTTGACTGCAGCTGGGTGGAGGGATGATGTCTAGTTTTGTCTTTGTCTTGTGCCTGTGAAGATAAGCTGTTAATTTACATTGTTGGGGGAAATTCAACAAAACTCCATTTTAGAGTAAACATGTTGGGGTCCACAAGGAATTTTCTTGTGAGTAGTTTGTCAGGGAGGCCACCTGGGGAGATATGGGGTC
>NW_022166869.1:0-1349 GCF_008728515.1 Papio anubis | reverse complement strand
GCAGTTTAACACAGTGAAAGTGTCAAAAATTCCTAACCAGGTGTCAAATTTTAGTCATTATCTTTTGTACTTCTAAACTGTCCATGAAATTTCAGAGTGTGTGCTTAAACCAAACTCCTACTAGTTTATTCCATAGAGATTGTTCTATACTTTAATAAAGGCAGGAAGCTGACTAATTCAAACTTAAATCTTTGGTTCTAGTAAGTTCCACATGTAACCAGCTCTAGGACTCACTGAGTGAAGTATGGGCCAAGGAACAGTCACACATTTCTTCTAAAATACTTTTACATGTGTACAAAAAGATAAGGCATAATGGCTTATCCAGCTGAAAGAAGGTAGAAAATTTTCCTAAGTCAGTTTTCTTCAATGGCAATTTGAATGCAAGAGCTTTACAAAGCAATCTAGTGTGTTGGAGCCTAAGGGGTAAGGAGTAATTAAAATAAAGACCTGGGTTATTAAAACTGCATTGACTAGCTAAGTAATTTGGGGCAATTTTCCTAAACATTATAATCCTCGATTTCTTAATCTACAATATAAGAATCACAATACTTATTACTGGTTTACTGTGAGGATTAAATGATATAAGGTAGGTAAAACCCCCGGAACAATCATATTATCTTATTTTTATGCAATAGGTGTGGGATACATTGGAAACAGGATGAAGCTCAAGGTCAAAAGTTGTAGGCATATTCTAGGCCAATCTTTTCACTCTTCCTGGCCTAATTTTTCCATCCTTATACAGGGGGAATTGGGATTGAGTTTATTGTTTCCTAGGACCTTTCCAGCTGTAACTTTTTGTAAACATATACAAGAATGTATTTTCATATATACAATTATGCACATTTTTAACAGGACACTGATAAAAACTAAAAACCCAGGTAATTTGCCCATAGTCACACAGATAGAAAGTACCAGAGGTATAGTTGGAAATTAAATTTTTGTGCTTCAAATCCTTAGTTCTCTGAAATGTATCTTGCTTAGTGTATATATGATATATTATATCCTTATTGAACAATTGCATATTCTTATGTGTCTGCATTTATCTTTGGTTATTTATTTATTCAGTTGCACAAATTTCAATCATGCCCATTTACCTGGAGGACTTCAGACGAGTACAGAATCTTTTCAAAAGAGGGGACCGTTGTTTTTTCTTTGTTCAAAAGGAGACCATTAATAAATGAAGCTGCCATCCTACAATTTCCCTACTCTCCCAGTATGTGAGTTATATGATTTGCTGCATCAGACAAAACTGTAAGTGACTTGTCTCATTATGTTCTGTCCTGAGATGACAGTACAAGTATCATGGGAACATGAAAAAATGAGGCAATACATTTGTGCTTCTTTCTTTT
>NW_022166868.1:0-1349 GCF_008728515.1 Papio anubis | reverse complement strand
CCTGTGGTTCTGAAATGTCTACAGTAAATGCAGAAAGAGAAAAGTGACTTCTTTGAGAGGCTAGGAAACACCAGAACACGTGTGAGATCTTCTGAGGATGAGTTCAGAACAGAAATCTCTTTGATCACTCTCCCCCTCCCCATTCCTCAGCACTCCCCCCACACACATACCCCTTCCTCTCCCTAACCTATGCCCCACTACTGCCTACACACACACCCCTGCCCCTATACACACACATTTATACAGAACATTTACTAGAGACCTCTCTTACCAGCAAGGCCTGAATCTCATCTTCTCCCACAGATTAAGAATTCTGAATCCTATCCTTGTTTCTCTTCAGAATCTTCAGATGGTTTAGAATTTTGCCCTATGAAAATAAACATAGTCTCAGGCTGGGCACGGTTGTTCATGCCTATAATCCCAGTACTTTGCGAGGTCGAGGCAGGTGGATCACCTGAGGTCAGGAGTTAAAGACTAGCCTGGCCAACGTGGTGAAACCCTGTCTCTACTAAAAAATACAAAAATTAGCCGGGCGTGGTGGTGAGCCCCTGTAATTCCAGCTATTTGGGAGGCTGAGGCAGAAGAATCACTTGAACCCAGGAGGCAGAGGTTGCAGTGAGTCAAGATCGTGCCACTGCACTCCTGCCTGGGTGACAAGAGCAAAACTCTGTCTCAAGAAAAAAAAAGAAAAAGAAAATAAACATGAATAGTCTCAAGATCAAGATAAAAATGGCCTCAATGAAAAAAGGGAGAGGCAAAGTGATTCCAGAGTGAAATCAGACTGCATTTGACCCTATGTAGTTTAATAACGGTTGTGTGGAACAATTTCCATTCTAGTAAATAAGGAAGATACATTGAGTGATACATTGGCCTAGAGCAATTTCTTAGAAGTAAGATAAAATAATATTGTATTATGATTACAACTAACAAGACTTATGGTATAGTTTCTAATTTATATTTACACTGTCCTTTTCTACCAAAAATCAGACAATTAAAATTGAAATTAATTAATAAAACAGAAATAGAAGATGGGTGCACTGGTATGTGCCTATAGTCCCAGCTATATGGGAAACTGAGGGTGAAGTATCTCTCGAGCCCAAGACTTCGAGGGCATACTTTGGTAATATAGTGAGACCCTGTCTCATAAAAAGAAAAAAAAAGAAACAAAAAATTAACACAAAAAGTCAAGGAAAGCATATATGCCAACTCCAAATAATAATAATAACTATTATTATTATTATTGTAGAGTTGGGGTCTTGCTATAGCCCAGGCTGTTCTATTCTCAAGCTATCCTCCCACCTTGGCTTCCCAAAGTGTTGGGATTATAGGCATGAGCCACCACACCTGGC
>NW_022166867.1:0-43628 GCF_008728515.1 Papio anubis | reverse complement strand
GTGTGTGTGTGTGTGTATTTTAGGGATGGGGTCTCACTCTCTCCCTCACTGCAGCCTCAAACTCCTGGGTTCCAATGACCATCCTGCCTCAGCCTCCTGAATAGCTGGGACTACTACAGGTGTGTACCACATGCTGGCTGATTTTATTTTTCAATTTTTTGTAGAGATGGGCTCTCGCTTAGTTGCCCAGGCTGGTCTCAAACTTCTAGCTTTAAGAGATCATTCTGCCTTGGCCTCCCAAAATGCTGGGATTATAGGCATGAGCTACTGTGCCCAGCCTCTGCATTTGCTGTTTTAAGACCACTCAGGCTATAGTTCTCTCTCCTCTCTTAGTTCCTACTATAATTATTTGTGTAGTTCTTGGGCTTTTCTTTATTGCTCTCCATTGCTGTACTACCTTTTTAAGGAGATTTACGTATGCCTTTATTCATAAGCACTTCTTGGTAAAACTCTTGGTCCTTTGGATTATTTTGCATGATTGATAGGCTTACATATCAATATACACGTATATTACAGGTAGTTTTTGCTGTAGTTTTGTAGGTCAAGGAGGAAAGAATAAGGTATGGAGACAGATTAAACTGAAAACAAGATGCACAAGGGTTTACCACACTTTAATTCCTTTAATGATTGAGGTTTGGCCTCCACTTCCACCCATGTTGCTACTATCTCAAGTGAAATAACTCAGAAACAAGAGGTCAAATACTTCACATTCTCACTTATAAGTGGGAGCTAAATAATTTGTACACATGGACATAGAGGGTGAGATAACAGATATTGGAGACTCAGAAGAGTGGGAGGGTGAGAGGGCATGAAGGATGAGAATCACTTAATGAGTACAATGTACTCTAATTGGGTGATGGTTACACTCTAAGCCCAGACTTCACCACTATGCAATGTAGCCATGTAACAAAACCTTATTTGTACCCTCTAAATCTATATAAAGTAAAAAAGAAAAAAAAACTCAAACAAATTGGCTTTTATTTTCCCATCAAAGACACTACGCTGGAGAGAACTGAATTTATCTAAGATTCTGTTTAGCTCACATGTCTCATAGTAATCACAGGCTTTCACAAAAGCAGGTTCCAACTTTCTTATGGGGGTGTCTTGCAGAAGAGTGAAAGAAAAGGTCAGTGTTTGATCCGTAACCTAGGAAAGGAAAGAGCAAAAATTCGGAACCAGGGAGGCCTCATCTCTTTTTCTTTAGCATCAGTCTTCATCCTTTGAAAGATAATATTTTAGTGAGCTGATAAGATTCATTCTCCAGTTCATCGGGCTCCCTCACGGCTCACATAGGAAGCAGTTGGATGGTGATGTGGATTTCAGAGTTGGAACCTCAGGAACTTGAGCAGAGGCTCCTGAGAGTAGATTAGAAGTTTATTAGTCTTTTAAACGATTAAAATAATACATATTCCTCCATAATATCCAACACATGGCTCTGCCTATAGTGAGAGATAGATTCTTTATACCGGCAAGCTGACTCTATCTATATTAATATTAATATTTCCAAATATTCAGGAAACAGACATACATCAGGCGTTGTTCTTGTGCTGCTAATGAAGTTAATGGAATTACACTATGATAAGACTGACTGCGATTAATATATCTAGACTGATAGCATATCTATCATCTGTATCTATCTAATCTACATCTACCTTATCTATTATCTATCTATCTATCTATCTATCTATCTATCTATCTATCATCTATCTAACTGCTCTCATACATGTATGCTAAGGTAAGCTTGACTTAATCACTGACAACCGTTGGAAACACTTCCTATCCTTGATTACCAACTTTCAACATGACTTCTGGATGATGAGGTTTATTTATGGAAAAGAGTGTTTATCTGAAGTACACAGAAATATTCATATTCTCATTATAATATAAACAAATCCATACCCACTGGCCTCCCCCAACACTCTTGTCTCTGACATTCCAAGTCCCAGGAAGCTTGCGATGAGGAATGAGGATGTAAAATATCTCACGTGAACAGAGAGGATGTGCTTTTCCAAATGGCCTTCCTGATGACTGCTCTTCTCGTACCACATGCTTCCCTGGTAATGAGACCCCCTAGAAGGACTGTTCACCTGGGTCTGTCTAGCAAGGCTGGCAGGGGCCCCACCTGGTCCACAGAAATCAAGATATGGTGCTTGTGCACTTCTGTCCTGCTCATGTGGCTAGATCTTTCAAGCTGAGGAAAATAAGAGAAATCCCCAGTGTTACTAAATAAAGAAAGCCTGTGGGGTAAAAAGAGACAAATAGACTGTGAGACTGAAGAAGTCTATATATAAACAAAGCTGGGGTTACATTTACTTAAATGAGTTCAAAGACACTTGTCCAGTAAGATGAAAACATATACAGGGTATTATGAATACCACCACATTAGATATAAGGTTGAATATTCATATGATTAAGTAATAGGCATCTTTGGCGTTTGTTTGAAGGTGAGGGAGAAGTATCCTCACACTGGATAGCTAGTCATCTGAGCTGATCTGTGAAAACATCTGTCTCTACACTGCCGTTCATCTCAGCTTTCTTTACACTTTCACAGTTCTTAAAGACTATGCCAATGATTTTGGTACTTAATTATATGTTGCCCTGAAATGTCATTTGACAGTTTTGGCTACCCATGTTTAATAATTTTATCTAGAATGTAGGCCCACCTTCCTTATATTTCTTGTATCAGCACCTAGCACAATGCTAAACATATATTTGGTACTATATGAATTCAGTTTCCTTAGATTATGACCAATGTTGCTTAACATTATTAGGATACTGCTGCTATATTCTTACATGAGATTAAAAAAATCCAAACACCTAGCACCTATTTACCGTTTTCACTGTGAGTTTCAATGGATAAAACCAGATATCATCTTGGATATATCTAAGACTAGACAGCTCCCTGTGTAACTATAGATATAAGAAAGAAAAGAAATAAGCCTCACTATCTTTTGAATCTTGCTCTCTGTTAAGGTTCCACATAAGCCCTGACATCTTTATTTATTTTTATTTTTAATTTTATGCATGTATGTATGTATGCATGTATGTATGTATGCACGTATGTATGTTGAGACAGGTTCTTGCTCTGTCACCCAGGCTGGAGTACAGTGGCATGATCACTGATCACTGCAGCTTAGACTTCCCAGGCTCCAGCTATCCTCCCACCTCAGTCTCCTGAGTAGCTGGGACCACAGGTGCATGCCACTATGCCCGGCTAATTTTTGTGTTTTTGGTAGAGATGGGGTTTCACCATGTTGCGTGGGCTGGTATTGAACCTCTGAACTCAGGCGATCCACCAGCCTTGGCCTCCCAAAGTGTTGGGGTTACAGGTGTGAGCCACCATGCCCAGCCAGCCCCGGCATCTTTAAATAGCTTTGCTACCTATTCCTGTGTCCTCAGTGATCTTTTCATTCCTGGAAATAAATCGCCTTTACTGTCATTGTGAATGGTTCTGAAAACTAACTGCATAACAGAACCACCTAAAGAGTTCATTAAAAACATAGATACCTGTTAGCTGGATGTGGTGGTGGGTGCCTATAGTCCCAGCTACTAGGGAGGCTGAGGCAGACAAATTGCTTGAACCTAGGAGGCAGAGGTTGTAGTGAGCTGAGATCGTGCCATTGCATTCCAGCCTGGGCAACAGAGTGAGATTCCTTCTCAAAAAACAAAAAACAAAAAAAATACAGATGTCTGAGTACATCCTCAGAAATAATAAATTAAATCTTTATTGATGAGACCTGGAAATCTGCATTTTAAAATAAATTCTACAAAGGATGCTAACCAGATTTTAGAATTGCTGGTATATGTCACTTCTTTATAACTTATGTGTTTTGGATTAATGATGATCCTTTTCTGTCATGTGAAGACTATCTTCACAATTAGACTATAAGATTTCTCTAGGTAAGAGACAGTATCTGTATTTACATTTCCTGTGGTTACTTGAATATGATTTTGCTTAATTCATACGTCTTGCTTTTATGAAACACATTTAATTTGTCTATTGATGATGGATCAAATTGTGAATATTATTTCTTCTTTTCATCCGAGAAGCTGGGATTAAATTCCTTTAAACGAGTTTGAAGGATTTTGTATTTATAACCAGAGTCATGGGTTCTATTCCAAGTAAAACGTTTTTTATTTTTTATTTTTTTATGAGATAGTATCTCACTATGTTGCCCAGACTGGTTTTGAATTCCTGGGCTTCATATGATCCTCCCATCTCAATCTCCTGAGTAGCTGCCAGATAAAGTTTCTGAAGAGTGTTGTTGAATTGGGAATCTTTTTTCTGTTAGAAAAATAGAATTGTTGTTTTTAATAGAGATGGGGTCTTGCTATGTTTGCCAGGTTGGTCTTGAACTCCTGGCCCTCATCAAGGGATTTCAGTATCTCTCTCCTCTTGTCCTGGTTACCTGCCAGGGCAAAAGCATAGGCCGGCAGTGCCTTGGTGTAGACGTGGCTGCCATGGGCCCCTTCCCTTGCTGACTTCCAGGCTGACTCCAGGCAGAATAGGGCATTACTGACAACAGGGTGAAGACAGAGTGATGGTATTTTGACTTATATAAAAAGGGGTCCTGCCAGGTCCCAGAAGAAACATAAAGACTATAAGATAGGTGATACCAGTGCTTTTCATATCTGTCTGTCTGTCTATCTATCTATCTATCTATCTATCTATCTATCTATCTATCTATCCATCCATTTATCTATTCCCTGACCATCTTCTTAGGAATCACTCTATTTTAAAAAATAAAAAGAATTGCTTTCTGATTAAAATGTAAACTGACAAAAGCAAGGCTAAAGGCCGTGTGCTTTGGATGGATTAGTTTTGGCACATAATCCAGGGCTTTATTGAACAAGTGGATCCTCCTGAAGGAACGACAAATATGATGCATAGTGTTGTGCAAAAGAAAAGCTGTCACTTGACTTTTACAGGAGTGTTATTAATATTATAACCATAGGCAATATGATTATAACTTCATATCAACCTCTGGTAATATTATAACCATAGGTCACTGGGTTTCATAGCAGCATAGGAAGCTGGGAAATTAAGTGGTACCTACAGTGACTGGGAGAGGAATCTCCAGAAGGGAGATGGTGATATAGGCAGAGAGGGTCATTTCATCTTCTACTTTTCTTTGCGAATATAAGAGAGAGAAAGAGAAATTAACTCTACATCAGGAAACCTTTAAAGATGTCTTCTCTCTTCATGGTTAATCTGTTTTCTTCTATGATTCCTTGACAATTCCTCTCATCTATATTCCCACTGTTCAAAGTTCCACTCTCAACCTAGATTCCATTTCTTTTTCCTTGGTGAGTGGCTTTTTTCTCCTTTGCTGTTGTCCTTCCATATTCTCCAGTCCTTTCCTTTAGGAATTTTCTTGCACCTTCTTCTTACATGTCTTTACCCTTAGAGAAATCGCCATGGACTGGTGAGTCAGCAGATTCATAACTAGCACACAAAAGAGATGATCTTCATGGCATTGTTGAACAGTGATCTAGAAGTCCTGAAATAGCCATTGTCCTGCTTCTGGGAGAGCCCCATGAGGGCTTGGGTAATGTACACTTCATTGATGAAAATGAAGTGTCGAGTTTGAGTAAGGGTCTCACTCAAGGCCCTCAGTAAAATTCAACACCCCTTCAACACATAGCAAGATCTCATCTCTACAAAAAATAAAAAAATTTAGCTGAGTATGGTGCACGTGCCTGTAGTCCCAGCTACTCAGGAAACTGAGGTGGGAAGATCACTTGAGTCCAGGAGTTTGAGGCTGCAATAACCTGTGATTGCAGCACTGCACTCCAGCCTGGGTGGCAAGGTAAGACCCATTATTATTGTCTTTTCCTTTATTCTTTATCAGTAAACCTAATTACATGTCTATCCTTGCAGTTCAATCATTTGAGAAGCACGTGTTCAAAATCTGTATCATCTTCTGCTTGAAATGCATTGTATAAGGTTATATTTTGGAAAAAAAGGAATGCTGTTTTGAAAATGGGCTGGCTGTGCCATGAGTTTATAGACTAGTGCTTTGATGTTGCTTAGAAATCAAAGACTATAGGGAAGTAGTCATTATTCTGGAAATGTGTTGTTATAACATCATATCTCATATGAATATCTCAATCATCATTGTATAATACAAGAAGGGAATTTAGAATATTATTGTATAATGTAAGAAGGGAATTTAGAAAACAATTATGTTGACTCTTTCATTTTTACTAATGAGATTGAGGCCTGAAGAAGAGGCCTTTTAGCTCCTAATTCAGTCTTTTAAAAAAACGATGGCAATAAAAATAATCTATTGAAAGATGATATTTCAGAGAGTGTTGAAAAGCGGGGATACAATCAGAGGGGAAAATATTTGACTGTGGACTCTGAAAGTAAATAGCCTAAGAGCAAAACTGAAAGTTTACAAAGGAAGGAGTGAGCCAATAGAGTAACTATACTTTATTTGCAGTGTAATTTGACTTAAAAATGGTTTTCTTTCTCTTGATACTCTTCCCTTTGCTTCAAATGGTTTTTTTTCCCTCTGCTACCTCTCATACATGTGTCAAAATTCTCTCTGTTCCACATGATGCATCTTCTTTACGAAATATTTTTATATTCCACAGAAGCGTTATCTTCTTGTGTGTACATTGTATACCTATTGTAATAATTATTACATTTTATCTTATTGTCTTTTTATTGTTGTTGTTGGGTGGCAATGTCGTGTCTAACACATCAAAAGAAGTGGTTTCAGTTCTGGTTCTGCAACTTACCGTCTATATGACTTTGGGTGATTAATTTGGCCCATGCAATATTGGGTTCTGTCTCTCTCATACGGGCAATAGGCCTGCTGCACCATTTCATTTTTATCATCTTTGCTAAATAATTAGCATTTATTCTAAAACATAAAGTGATTTCTTATTTTACCTAGATCATGGAACACTATATAGTAAGGACAAAATTTGGTACGTTTGATCTTCAAGTTGGTGAACACTTAAGCCCATGTCCTGGAAAAAGAATGATTACCCAACCAAACGTAAATATTTAAAAATTATATAAAAGTAGAATACCTAAGTCATGACATTACAGTTTTACCTAACCAAGAAGAGTTACAGAATACTCAGTGCAGTAGTGGAATAGTATAATTTTATTCTTTGAAGACTTTGAATTTTGTTTCTCATACTCTTTAGCATAGCAAGGCTGAGTAGTGCAATGTATTTACTATGTACTATATTTACTATATATAAATGTATGTACTCTATTTACCAATATAGTATTCTATTAATCCTAAATAATTCACAAGGCATATTAATGGATAATATAGGCTTTACCTTAATAAAGTTGCAAACATTCTCTTCATTGCTGTGTGACATTAAGTACATGAGTAAAGATGTTATCCTATTTGATACAGTCTTTTTCTTCTCCCTCCTCCTGAAACTTGGAATGAAGTCAGTGATGCCCTTCATACTTGGCAGATTATATGCCCATAAAATATAAGAAATAAAGGGGAATTTTTTTTCCTCTTCTTTCTTGAATGATCCCCAGTGAAAAGAAAATAACCTATGTGATTACTACAAATTATTTCTTGAATGTGTTTATGATTTATAAAAAAGACTATGTGGATATTTTCTTTTAAACAGTGTCTTGTCCTAACGGTGTATTTACCATGTTCATGAACAGACCCAAAATACTCCAAATACCCAACAGTAACAGAAACATCAAGAGAGTTCAAGGATAAATTTTGGACCTTATATATTGAGAGAGATGATATTTAGGATATAATTTAAAATAAAATACATTTATATAATTATTAAGATATTATATATTAAATGTATAATATATTAATTCCAGTTTGAGTGACAGAGTGAGACTCTGTCTCAAAAAAAAAAATACAGTGACTATACCTAACCTGTAGAACATGATACCTTAGCCTATCCTACCTTAAACATGCTCTGAACACTTATATTAGCCTACAGTTGGGCAAAATCACCTAACACAATAGATGTATAATATATCCGATCTATTTATATATTTATTTATTTTTATATTTATTATATTTTATATTATAGTATATTATATTATAATTTATATTTATTATATTTATATTATAGTATATTATATTATCATTTATAATAAACATAAATTATTTATTATATTATGTTATATGTTATATGATATATATAGCAGATATATTAAATATTGTGTTAGGTGATTTTTTATACAATATATAAATATATCAGATATAGTATACATTTAAACAATCAAACACCTAAATAGCCCAATTTTGTGTGGATCAGTACTACTAATGGCTTAGGGTAAAATGACAGCTACAGCATAACTAGAATGTTAAAGTGCCATGTCTCAGACAACGTGTATGGACATAAAGTATTCGGGAGAATACTCCATAATAGAAAAAAAAGTTGTAAAGACTAAAAGACTAAATAAGACCTTTTTTTCTTGAGCAATGATTTGCCCAGGCTGGTCTCAAACTCTTGGCCTCAAACGATCCTCCTGCCTTGGCCTCCCAAAGCATTGGGATTACAGACGTGAGCCACTGCTCCTGGCCAGAATTCTTGATTAAACAATAGGGTCTAAATAAATTTAAAACCATTTTATTCTTTTTTTTCTTGCAGGGTAAACTCAAACATCGTATTTCTTTCCAACTTTGTATTCTTGTCATAACATCCCAATATTCTCTGAGGCAAATGGATGCTTATGACCAACTGGCCTGAAATGGGGGAATATAGGGTTGGTGGTAAGTCACATATAAGAAAATGCAAGAGAATAGCACCGTATCATATTTCAAAATAAAATACAAACTCTATATAAAACTGACCCCAACAAGTCTCCATTTCATTTCCTGTCATGTATCCATATGCTTTCCTATAAAGAATAAACTTCAGTTCACAAAATCAGATGTAGAAGTTACGTTACTTTTTAAAATTCCACGTAATTTTAATTCTAAGATTCCCATGCCACCAGGCTGGTGGGAAATCCATTTTTAGTTGTAATTAGGCCCTTTCTCCAGTATCACATATGAATTTGAGTGTAATACCCCAAAACTTGAGAAGGCCATTGTATCTCCAGTCCACCGGGGCAATGAATAACTTGAGCACCTGATCATTATAATGACCCAGAAGTGTATCTTTTTATTTTACTCTGCGGTGAGTTTTTCTAAGGGAGGAATCCTATTTTGTTTAATTTTGTATTATAGCATGGGATACTGTGCCTGGCAGATAGTAGACAATCAGTTAGTATTTCAGGAATAAACACTCTTGGTCAGTGATACAGCTAATGATTTGCAACAAGCATATCCTTAAAGTACATTTTCAGTAACGATTTCCATATGAACAAAGAAATAAACTAGAACTAAGAGGTAAAATTTATTATAATCCTGTTGCTTGTTCCCATAGCCATACTCTGATTTCTTTTAAGTTCTGTGCCCTGGATTGATACTTAATTTGACAGCTAATTATAATGTTTATTAAGCTCTGAAATATGCTGTCTCCTGGCCTTTTTGTCTGAAGTTGTTTGAGGTGTCACCATGGTTGGAAGTTAAGAGCGTGGAAGCTAGACTTCTTGGTCTTGAATTCTAGCTTTGTCACTTACTAGCTTAGTAAGTTTGGGCAAATTACATGTCTCTGCCTCAGTTTCCTCATTTGGTAAGGTAGTACCTATTTCACAAGGCTGATGGTGGCTGCAGTGGGGCGTCCAGAGCTACCATCACGCCAGCTGCAGCGACCCCAAGGCAGCCGACTCCGCCGCCACCATCTTCGCGTTGCCGGATTGGGGGACCTGCTCCCAGGCCCGGAGCCTCCGCCGCTCCGGACCCTGGCCCTATGTTGCCGCTCCCGCCCGCCGCGGTGGGCGTGGGGAGGAGGGGAACAGTCCCTGGAGCCGGCCCCGGGAGTACCCCCGGAGCCTGCCGCCCTGGAAGCCGCCGCGATGGACCGGGCTGAGTCCCCCGCTGGAGGGGGAGCAATGTAGTCGGGCACGGAGGGGCAGACGGAGAGGTGCCCCAAGGCGGAGCTGGGCCCGGGGCGGTGCGGTGCTCGCACACAAAGCGCGGTGGCTGGGCCCAGGGCGCGGAACTGGGCCAGTCTTCGGGGCCGGGGTGGGAAGTGGGAACGGGGCCTGCTTTGGGGACCCGGCCAGTGGTGTGGCCACCGCGCAAATCCCTACAGTGCCGCGTTCCTGGGCCTTGGGAGAAAGCTCTGAGTAGTGCCGCCCGGGGCGCGTCTCCAGGGTCCGCCGGGCATTGGGGTGACCGCCGAGCTAGACGCTCCTGACCGCCAGGCCCCAGGGCCCGCGATCTGCTCCCGGAGGCGCCCCCCAGGCAGGGCCGTGAGCCGGGCAAGGGAGAGTCCTGGGCTGCCCCTGAGCCCCGGAACCACTGGAAGAACTTGCAGCAACGTCACCCCTGCTACGAACGCCGACCCGGGCCCAAGGACGACCTGGAACGCCCCCCTCCTCTCCGCCCCGCTCCCGCCCATCACCCCAGGCTGCAAGGAGGCGCCACCGGAACTGCACACTCAGAAGCAGGTGAGCCAGGGACAAGCAGGAGCCCCGCCCCTTCCCAACTGGTGGAGCAGGAGCTCCCTGGGTGCAGCGGCAGCCACCCTGCCGCGGCTGTGGACATTTCTGTGCTCTCGGAGGCCCAGCAAAGCCCCCTGCCCACTGCAGGCTCGAGGGTGCCTGCTCCCGCTGCCTGGCTTCTCTCCACCGTTAGCACCCGCTCTGATCACAGGGCAAGATCGGGCCGAGCCTGCGTACTGTCACAGCCTCGCTGAGTGTGCACACGCTCAGGACAGCACTGACACGCCAGCCCCGTGCCGTCTCGGCCCCCTCCGGAACTTGGGCACCAACAAGCATGGGAGGGAGGCCGAGAGGGGGCTGAAGATAGCTGGGCACTGGCTTACAGGCGCCCCTTGGCATGAACAGCCTGGGAGCAGGGGGCAGACAGGTTCCTGGGTGGAAGGGGGTGGGTCCCCAGTGAAGCCCCACCCTCAAGCCGGGGAGGGCCTGAAGCCTGCAGACCAGAGAGGGAACTTGTGCTGTTCCCTGGGCCCACCCGTGACTGCCCATGGACCAATCGGCACGCATTTCCTCCCCTCTGAGGCTCATAAAATCACGTGGACTCAGCTAGATTGGAAGAGAGGATGGGAAGACAACGGATGAGCTGCTTGTGGAGAGAAACTACCCGTTCTAGGACCTCCTCCCTGCTGAAAGCTGAAAGCTCAATGGGAAGACCTGTTTGCAGAGAGGAGCCGCTCACTCCAGGGTCTCCTTTCTGATAGAAGCTGAACACTCGTTGGGATACCCTGGCTGTGGAAAGGAGCTACTAACTGCGAGTCTCCTTCCTCTTCGTCTTCCTCATCCTTCTGTTCCATTGCTGAATAATGCTCCTCTTCATCTGTCTCATTCTCCGGTTGTCTGCTTGATGCAGGAGCTGAGGAGCCGCACAGCAAGGCTAAAAGAGCCATAACACAAACAGGGCTGCAACATGTCCCTTGCTCCCCACAGCGAGAGAAGAGCTGCGGGCCTCTGGAGAGCCCAGACCTGGGAGCTCCTTGAGCCCGGGCTGTGACTCTCTCGTTGGGGCCCTGGTTGATGTCACTGCATTCCCCCGTGCCACTGTGGGAAGCTGCTTGTGGTGCACCTGGTCCAGGGGGAAGCTGTTTGTTGTGTGCCTGGTCCAGCCGCCTCACAGAGAGCCTGTGCTGGTGCTTGGAGCTGCCCAACCCAGGCAGCAGCTGGTGTGTGTGACTGCACGGTGGCCACGCTTGCTCACACACCCCTAGCACGCCCCTCTCCGCTGCACCCCTGTCTCAGTCTCTCTTGGATCCGGGACCCAGGTTGCCAGCAAGTGCGAGTGGGCAGAAGTAGCCCGGTGGGCCCAGAGAAAAACTCAGGCAAAGGTGCCACCAGACTAGCCAGGAGAGTGACACCTCAAGGATCCCATGATGCTGATACGTTAATATCTGGGTAATGCTTACAGAATAAGCACCACACAAAAGTGATAGCTTTTATTTCTTATTTTGTTTAGCCTGGAGACAGAGCTAAGGATTGCTTGAACTTCAAAGTCCTTTCCAGTTCTTAGTTTATACAATTCGTACTCACCCTTCTGCCTAACTAAACATTGTCATTTTTGTGCCAAATGAAGAGTAGGACTCCTAGCATTGTCCTCAGACTCTCTTGGCTCAATCCTCCTGCTTTAGTCTTTCCAACTTCTTCAAAAACTCCTGAAGCTTTTGCTTCTCCTTCCATAGAATGGAAATGTATGTTGCAATACTTACTGCAAAGAAAATTATATATTTTAAAAGTAGACTGAAGAAATGTTGTGAGACATCAGACATCAATCAGATGTTGTAAGAACTGATTTCTGCATCAGAATATCTCCTGACTTTACAGCTATCCTTTCGTCCTGGCTCAAAGTTCCAGAAGAAAGATGCTCCAATATAATACTCCTATTTGGACTTTGAGTCATACACATTCCTTCTTCTGAGAAAACTTGCTTCTGCATGAACCCTCCCTTCATTACTTTCAGCTCATCTGTTATTGAATCTGAGACCCCAGGTTAACTGACTGATGACTCTCATCAGTGGCAGATTTTGGGGTAACATAGGACACACAACTCCCAGTTCAGGTCAGGTCCCAATTATCCTGCCTCCCATTATGACCTGTTCAATGTTGTATTCCATTCTACTTCATTTTAATGTAAAAAGTCTTTTCTGGTGAAGCCAGTCTTGTTTTCTCATAAAAATTCACTCTTCGGGTTTTTCATAGGGTATTTCCATAACCACCTTCCTAGTATATAACCCAATACTTTCTTCTTTCCCCACAGTCCTTACATGAAGCCTACTCATACCAACATCACTGTATTTTTTTTTTTTTTTTTTTTTTCTGAAGTCCCTCAGCACTTGATTCCTTTAAGTTTTATCTTGGTGTTCTATTGGGAATCATATGGAAATGTAAAAAGATATTTATTGAATGAACAGGAAACAGGGAAAGACACTGACCAGAAAAAATGTTTATTCATCAAGTCTTTAAAGATACAAAAACATGTGTCTTCTGTGGAGCTCTGAAAACAGGACTCCAGCAAAGCAGTTTTCAGCCTTGTGGTCTTCAAGCATTTCCAAGATCTGTGATATTGGAAAGAAAAAAAATTAAGACAGACTTGGGTCTCCATGAGCAGAGAGTATTCTTTCCCTTAGCTCTGAGTGGCATAGTGCCCAAAGAAACCTAATCAGTACAGTGGGAACCCAAATCTGTTACAAATCTTTACCCATAAGCAATCCTAGGGACTGTCTGAGGTTTGACAGAGTCAGTGGCCCTCTCCAGTAAATGTGTTTTTCTATAATAATGTGCAGTGTGAGTAACCTGATGTTTTTGACAAATATTTACCCAGGGTTTTATGAAGGAGAAGGTTTGGGGGACAAGCTGAAGGAGCTCTGACTGCCTTTTGAAGGAGTGTGAGTGACTTACCTTTGCTGCAAGGGGCATTGTATTCAGCAATTGCAAACTCATCTGGAAAAGAAAAAAACCAACAAAAAACCAGAAATCATTACATGAAGTGAGGAAGAAAGCAAACATCTGTGGGATACAGGCCAAGGAAGGAGTCTGTTGTGGGAAGAACAGTATTGTACCAGAAACATTAGCATCACTCATTTGATGCATTGCTTGCTACCTTATATTCTCCTTTCAAATACAGTGTTTTATATTTTCTTTTATCCCAAACTCCTGGAGGACTCTTCAGATGTTCTACTTACTTAAATTTCATAGTCATACAGTCTATTTATCTGATGAAAAGGGAACTGAATATCCCACAGGTGTTTCGTATTAGTAGTTGATACATTTATAATGCAGGTTGTTTCTACAATGTGTGTATAAGAGACAAAAAGAGGAGCATCAGACTCGATGGAGACAAAATGAAGTGATAATGTAATTACTTAATGTAATAAATAGCCCCAACACATCTCCCAAATCTGAATTTCTGTGATCAGGAATTAAATATTTCTATGTGAAAATCACTGTCACTCACCCGTCTCGTAGTAATCATAGACTTTCACTATGGCTGGTTTCAGATCTCTTACTGGGACATCTTGCAGAACCGTGAAGAACAAGCTCAGTGTCTGATTTGACACCTGGAAAGCAAAGTCAATTAAATGACCTTTCAGGAAGCTTTCTTCTCTCTTTGAATTAGTTTAAGTATTCACCTGTTTTTTGGGGGAAAAGCTTTATCATCCTACAGCACACTATAGGGTCCTTAATTAAATTGTGCAGAAATCTCTCAGAGGGGATGATAAATTCTCCAGATTATTTCTTAAAAAACTAACACAACACATATACTTCTGTCAGTGCCGATACATAGCTCCTTTCATGGGGGTAAATGATACATACTTTTTATTGGATGACTGTGTTCATTTTTAAATATCCAGAGATTTGGTATAGCTTCACTTCTCTGTCTTGCAGGAATACTTGTGTAGACTCAAGGAGGCATCTAAAAGGTTGATCTTTCCAGGCTTAAATTTCATAAAATTTGTAAACCATAATTCCCATCAACATGTGCATGAACAAACTCTCCTACCACACGTATCTATAAAATCAGATTGGTTTATTGGTGAACTGGTCTTATTATTTTATGGTTCAAGTCCTTGTGGAGATTGACAGTTTTTTTTCCTTTCATATTGTTGTTATGTTGATAATTAACTAATAATTGACTAATCATAAGCGCTACTTCCTTATATTACTGGCTATCAAAATAACCTGTCAACATAATAAACACATTCTGTGAAGATTTCTTGCTTATGGGGTTTTAGGAATATTCATATCCCAAGATCCTAATAAGCCATTTCTACCCGTAATGTCTGGTGAAATATAAATAAAGGAGAGGAGAACATTCTTTTAGCGTTAACATTAGAATTCTGAAATTTCTAGCATGGAAGTGATGTTTCTAAAACGCATTTACCTTCCCAGATGTTCCCTTGGAGGATTATTATCTACTTTTTTTTTTTTTTTTTTTTTTTTCAATATACCAGAAGGTCTCTTACCTTATCCAGGTAAATCAAGACATGGTTGTTGCTGACTTCTGTCCGGCTCACATGGTTAGATCTTTCAAGCTGAAGAAAATTGAAACACCACCAATGTTAATAAATAGATGAAATCCTTGGGGAATCCACAGAAAAAATATTTTGTATTGCCAAAATAACCCTGAGGATAGAATTCTTCAAATGCTTTTTGTAAGCAAAGATATAATGTAACACAATTAAAAATGAAAGGCATAAAGGGTTCAATATCAGTATGACACAAGACCAATGTGTAAAGTTATCTATCTGACGAAAAGACAGCTAGGTATTCTAAACTTGGTAGTTACTCATATTTCAAAGTTCAATTCAGTTTCTATTTCTTCATAAGGAGTTTTTTTTCCTGTTTTGCTTGCTCGATTTTTCTTTTAACTTCTGTAATACTTATAGTTTATGCCAGTCATTTTCATATTTTTCACTGGTTCATGTTCATATGTTTTATCTTCTTAACAAAATTCTGAGCTAGGAAGACATTGAAAAACACCTGCTGACAGTCTTTTTCTTGTAGTCACAGGTCCTTGCGCAGGGCTGTGCACACGGTGAGCATTCATACAAACACATGTGATTGTATTTCTGAGCTTGGAAAAAGCGTAAGGCTTTGATAGAGATTGATTTTCATAGTATTTTAATATTAGTATTGTCTTATGCTGGGGATACATACAACATTAAATCAAACAGGGCATTCTGGGGTTATGATAAACCTACCGTTTTCACTGTTGGCTTCAGGGGAATGAAGCCAGAGACCATCTTCACATCAACGATCGCCATGTTGGAGGCAGAGCGGCTCCCGGTATAACTGAGGATCCATGGAAGGAAAGGATTAGAGTTTTCTGTGTTTTTAAATATTTTCTTCTTCTATGTCCATGTTAAGCATTCCACAGTTCTAAAAGGTACATGTAAGTCTTCCCAAATATCTTATCCCAGTGGTTTGTAAAAGTGGTGTGTATAGAATTTTTAGGAAGCCTATTAAAGTCACCGAGACCAGGCCCTGCTCTAGACCCGATGAATCAGAATTTCTACCGTATAGAGGCTGAGGATCTGCATTTTTTTTTTTTTTTTTTTGATGGAGTTTTTTGCTCTTATTGCCCAGGCTGGAGTACAATGGCATGATCTCGGCTCACCACACCCTCCACCTCCTGGGTTCAAGCGATTCTCCTGCCTCAGCCTCCCGAGTAGCTGGGATTACAGGCATGTGCCACCACGCCCGACGAATTTTGTATTTTTAATAGAGATGGGATTTCTCCATGTTGGTCAGGCTGGTCTCAAACTCCCGACCTCAGGTGATCTGCCCACCTTGGCCTCCCAAAGTGCTGGGATTACAGGCCTGAGCCACTGTGCCGGGCCGAGGATCTGCATTTTAAGAAAGCTCTACAGGTGAGGCACAGGCTGTTTGTGACCTCTAATCTATGCCTGTTATTTTATTTATTTAATTTTATTGTCTTTCAGCTGACAAAATGATGTATATTATGAATAATAAATTTCAGTCTACATTATTTACAAAACCAACAACAATTTATAACGTTTACTTAAACACTGGCTTTCAACAAAACACTTAGAAACACCTAGCGTCTTGTCCCTGAGAGTTTGCATCTGAAATTTGGACTACTTAATTTATTTTTTGGCATATATATATACACGCTAAATTAAATGAAAAACATATATATATATATATTTAACTTTCAGGTTCAGGCGTACACGTGCAGGTTTCTTATCTAGGTAAACTCGTGTCATGGGGGTTTGGTGTACAGATTACTTTATCACTTGGGTACTAAATTTTGTACTCAATTGTTATTTTTTCTGATCCTCTCCCTCCTCCCATCCTTCACCCTCAAATAGGCTCTGGTGTCTGTTGTTCTCCATTTTGTGTCCATGTGTTCTTATCATTTAGCTCCCACTTACAAATGAGAATGTGCAGTGTTTAGTTTTCTGTTCCTGTGTTAGTTTGCTAAGGATAATGACCTCCATCTCCATCAATGTTCTTACAAAGGTCATGATCTCATTCTTTTTGATGTATGCCAGTTATTTGTTACATAGATTTTGTCTTAACTGTTTTCCTGAATAGTATCCCCAACCAAGTTATATGTTTGTGGAGAGAGAAGTTTTTGTCAGATCTGCCGCTATTTAAATATTGATGCATATAAGTATATCTTCCCCCAAAATTAATTATATCATATATAACCTGAGATTTATTTATTGCCAGTAAGAATTCTAACTAAAGATTCACTACTTCCTTCTAGTCAAACTTTTCAGTAATTCTTCATCCCTGTCTTCAATAAAGCAAGAATAATATAGGATTTCATTACATAACAAGGAATTCAGGTCAGAGGCAATGGGTAATATTTATTTAGTTGTTATTGAGGGAAATTATTACCCTTTAAACAATGAGGTTGCACAATAATAGATCCTGGATGGACAATGTAAACCCCATCATTGAGAAATTCTATTGTATCAACTTAAGAGAATACATTGCATTTTTAACGAATAGTGCAAACATCTACTATTGTACTGCTTTACTTAAAGAGGAGTTCCAGTACGAAGATTGGTGGTTATTCTTAGGATTAGGTGATAAAGTCAGAAGGTCTTACCTGACACTTAGTGAGATTTGGAAGCTGGTGTGGGCTTTGGGTTCGTCACAAGTTGCAGGCAGAGTCTGCACCCCTAACGCAAACGGGAACTCTTCCTTTTCTGGGAGAATATTGTATTTCAAGGATGTCTATGGCACATCAAAGACAAAATCAGTTTTTTGCCCTTTCCCAGAATTCCTCTCAACTTCCCTAACTCTTTCTCTGGTTTGCCCCATTGTTTTCTGAGTGAGGACTTCTCAGTGAGAACAGCTGCTGTCCTCATCTGTCCTCTGTCCTCACCTGCCCAAGAGTCTCACCTGGAGGTAGACACATCCTTCTCCTGTCACTTTCATGCTGTATTCCCCAGGCAGCTCTGGTAATGAGACCCGCTGCAGTAACAGGCGGTTGCTGTTGTCCACTTGGAATTTGTTGGAAAATGTCCCTGAAGACTGGATAGTCACCTGTGCAGCCTTCCCAGTTCTGGTGAACGTGGCTGCTCCATATTTGGACAGAGCATGGAGAGCCACCACTGTGTCCTGGAAGAGAGAGATGAGTGAGAGAACCCATTGGGTATTTTAAAGATTTGAGGGCTGACATATTTTTCAAAGACCCATGTGAGGGACTTTGATTTCCTACTTCCCTCACTACTTAAATATTGGAGCTCTAATTTCAAGATTGATTCTAATCTTTAGATAGTTGAAGAGCCATAACATTCAAATATCTACCTTGGACTGTATGCCCTACATGTTTATTTTATTTATCAGAAAATTGATCCTTTTCTCTCTAAGTATATGTGGAACATGGAATGTGGAAAATATAAGTGAATGATAATCAGTTATTGGCATCAGCTATTTGCTAACACGTCTTTCTTGACAACTGTGGTCGCATCTGACATCACCCAAGCAAAGTTCAGTCTGGCTCTCTCCCATATTAAACTTTGCTCAGTTGCTGAGGTCAGTGACCTGAAGAGAACCCAAGGTTCTTTGCAGCCATGAGTAGAGTCATGCTTCAGTTTCTCCAAAAGAAATAAAAGATGAATATTATAATTATCTTATGGATTGAATGACATTTTTATTTGGCTTTCCCTTTTTATTGGGTGATTTCCTGTTCCCAGTGAATGTCTGCTGGTAGATATCCTCATCAACACTGAACCTGGATGGCCTCCTTCAAATAATATATTTCTAAGAAATGAATGATAACCTTTAACAAAATTACTTAGTTTTTTTCATTCATATGATGAAAGATTAATACAATGGAAATAGGATGGAATGCCATTTTGTCACATTTTTTCTGTTTTAGGGTATATAAGCAAACATCTAAATTCTCCGAAGATAAAACTGCCTGCTGTGTACATATCGATGAATTGTTCAGATACATGGTTATATAGCTAGACTTAGGAGGTTGGATGAATCGAGACAGTTCTTTATGCTCCTGATGAATAAACGTTTGTGTATTATGAGGTGAATAGGGGGCTGGATGCAGTGGCTCACACCTATAATCCTCGCATTTTGTGAGGCCAACGAGGGTGGATTGCCTGAGCTCAGGAGTTCAAGATCAGCCTGGGCAACATGGTGAAACCTCGTCTCTACTAAAAATACAAAAATTAGCCAGGCATGGTGGCACATGACTGTAATCCTAGCTACTGGGGAGGCTGAAGCATGAGAATTGCTTGAACCTGTGGGTGGAGGTTGCAGTGAGCCAAGATCGCACCACTGCATTCCAGCCTAGGTGACAGAGAAACACTCTGTCTTAAGGAAAAAAAAAAAAAAAAAGGTTGAATAGGGGAAGCACAAAATGTGTAGTTTTGAAAAAAGCCTATTAAAGGGGACCAAAGAATGGAGAGATTTGTGAGCAGAGGTTGTTGGAGGATTTTGAGTAGAGTTCCTTTGAACAGTTTGAAAGAGACCCTATAGCTTCCAGGAGAATGGCAGGAGACATCTCCTTCATTCTGCTGATGCTCCACTGCTGCTTGAGGAAGGCAGTGTTGTTATGGGAAACAGAAGGATAATAACACAGTGATGGGTTGCCCGAATTCTGAGCATTTCCTTTTGGCCCTCTTTGACTTTCATTTGCTTTTATTTCCCATTATCCTTGGATACTGAAAACTTTCCTTCACTTCAAGTTATTGTCATCTTTATTTTTTCTTCTTGGATGTGTTTGTTTCTTTTTTGTTCAAATCTTTTGCTGCCTGAAGGTGAAATCAAAGGTTTTGGCAAATCACCAACCTGGGTGGAGGAGAAACCGCCCTGGGAATTCTGCTGCTTCGTGATCCACTTCACGATGTTGGTTGCAGAGGTCAGGTCCTCCGAGGTGGGGGCTGGCTGGGCCGTGAGGTAAGCGAGGAGCACATAGGATGTCATCTCCACCTCAGCAGAGGGAGCCTGGGGTTCGTAAAAATGCCCCACTGGGGCCTTAGGTTTCTGAGGGCGCTCCCAGTGGACTGAGTTGTCTTAAAGGTGAGAAAAAGATATTTATAAGTGACTACATATTTATATTTAAATATAAATATAAAAGTACCCAAGCTAGTGTTGAAATGAGAATTGCATGCCCATTATAATCCCCTGAACTGTAGGTAGATGCTTTTCCTTCTATGTAAATCCGAATTTGGTGTGTTTCAGCCCAGCTAAGGCAGATATTGATGCTGGAGTCAGAAGCCTATGCCTATCTATGTTTTCAAATAGTTGCTATAGTTGGGTTGGTGGGAGAAAGAAATGGCACAGCAGTTGTCTCATTGGGTGTGGCTGTTTCCTATTTTTGATGTTATATGATGTTATATTAGACCATAGCTGGAGTTTGTTTACATTTCCTATAAAGCCTGTCTTTAGCAATTTCTTGTGAGGATCACAGATCACATGAAATAGTAGAGTTTGTACTCATTAGATTGAAAAAAAAATACAGTAATCCTTGAAATACCACAGGCTGACATGAATGTGAAACAGTGGGAACCGATATACACTGCTGTGGGAAGCCAATTGCTCTTTGGTGATATTCAACAATAGGGAAGATATGCTTAGCCCACTAATCCATCATTATGCTTCTCAAAGTATAATTTGGAGAAACACAGATGCACAAGAAAACAGGCACACGAGTATTCATTGCAGCATTGTTTTTAGTAAGAAAACATAAAAAAATTCATGGGAGAAACTCGATGTGTAAATTATGACTAATTTATAGACTGTAATGTATTACACAGCAGTGAAAATTAATGAGCTGACTCTGACGTACTTGTATAGGGGTCTTCATCCACATAATGTTGAACTTAGAGCAAACAAAAAACTAAGCTGCTGAAATATTCAAAAATGTTTCTCTTGTTTCTTGAATGAGAGAGAAAAAAATCTTGTTTCTGTCATGATGAAACACATGTAAAGATTCTAAATATTAGTTAGGGACACATATGCAGAAAAATATAAAGAAATCCATGGAATCGTAATGACAAATTCAGGAGGATGATTGCCTCTGGAGGTGGTAGTGATACACAAGGGATTTATTTTTCCAATATCGGTAATTTTCTATTTCTTAATCTATGAGATAGTTATACAGTGTTTTCTAGTTATAGCTTATGCCCTTTTGTGTATCTATTATAAAATATTTCTCAATACATTTCAAGAAGAATTAATGGCTATCAAAGGAAAAAGGTAGACTATTTTAATGGACATCTTATGATTTGCATTTTATTTTCTATGTTTTCAACCCCTCATATAGACCATGGTATATGTAGAAGTATTGTGTGAATATGAGTAGACTGGGCAACATTATTGGTCTTATGAAATAGGCTTAAAATACCAGAATTCACTTTGGGAGGCTGAGGAGGGCGCATCACAAGGTCAGGAGATTGAGACCATCCTGGCTAACACAGTGAAACCCCGTCTCTACTAAAAATACAAAAAAATTAGCTGAGTGTGGTGGCGGGGACCTGTAGTCTCAGCTACTTGGGAGGCTGAGGCAGGAGAATGGCGTGAACCTGGGAGGCAGAGCTTGTAGTAAGCCGAGATTGCACCACTGCACTCCAGCCTGGGTGACAGAGCAAGACTCTGTCACAAAAAAAAAAAAAAAAAGAAAATACCAGAATTCATTCCAGTAGTTACTTCCATGATTATTTTCTTATGTTTAAGGTTATACAATGTACCAGGTAAGAATTGGGCATATATTGAGAACTGATATGTTAGTAGTAATAACTAGTACTTTTATAGGATTTGCTATGTGCCATTTACTCTATTGTTTTATGTATACCAATTCATTTAATACAACAGCTCTGTGAGGTCAATACTATTTTTATCCCCATTTTACTGAGGAAGGAACTGAAACACGAGGAAGTTAATGACTTTCCCAAGCTCACATAGGTAGCACATTTTGGAGCTAGTCTCCAGAGAATGCTCTTCTTACTAGCATACTATACAGATGGTCCCTGACTTACAATGGTCCCACTTAAGATTTTTCAGACTTTACAATGAGTTTGTCAGGATATAACCCCATCATAAGTTGAGAAGCATCTGTACTACCTCTTGTCTTTTGATTTCTGATTTAAGAAATCCTAGATTTTATAAAATCACAATATGGACAAAATACATATGATATATAGAAAAGAAGAGAGGAGACAGGGATCACAGGAGGTAGGAGTGAGGGATTTTTGCCATGCAGCTCTTGATACAGAGGATGGGCCAGGAGAAGGATCTCAGGTGTGCTCTCACCTTTCTTCACAGCTTCCTCATTAAGTGACTCGAGTACTTCCTTCCTCTTTTCCTGGTTACCTGCCAGGGCAAAAGCATAGGCCAGCAGTGCTTTGGTATATACATGGCTGCCATGGGCCCCTTCTTGTGTCGTCTTCCAGGCTGATTCCAGGCAAAACAGGGCATTGCGGACAACAGGGTGCTGTGAAGGCAGAACAAGAAGGGAACCGAGCTATGTAAACAGACATGCTAGCGTTCCCAGGAAAATACACAGATCACAGCACAGAAGTTTTATAAACGCATTTTCCCAACTATTCCTCATTCTTATCGATAGATATAATAGTATTTTTTTCTGTTATTCTCACATTCAAAAGACATATCTTTAAGTTTTTTTTTTTTTTTTTGAGTGGTGGTGGTAAATAGCCTAGGGGAATTACTGGGAAAATTTAAACCTTTCTTATATGGGTTGACCAAATTCTCTGTAGATCTGGGAAGCACTGGCATTGCATAGAAGGAAAACTGACGCTTTGCTTTTAATAGGATAGCATTTCAAACAGCAGGTCAGCAGTTTCGCTGCATCCAGAACTCTCCTTCAGCAGAGGAATGAGGTGGTACCTACAGTGACTGAGAGAGGAATCTCCAGAAGGGCGATGGTGATGTAGGCGGAGAGGGTCACTTCATCTTCTACTCCTCCCTGTGAATACAAGAGAGAGATTTGAATAATTCAACTTCTGAGAATGCCATTGATTAGTTATTTCTATTCTGCTGTGTCATGGAATTCATCCTTACCCATATCCATCCCTATAGGGCAAAGTATCACAATCCACTTTTGTTCTATCCCCTCTTTTTTGGTGCCATCCAGGTTTTATTTTCTTCTGATGCTATCCCTTAGAAATTTTCACATTATCACTTCCCTCCTCATCCTTGCAGGTATCATAACGGACAAATCAAAACTAGCTCCAGAATGATTCACCTTTATGGCATTGTTGAGCAGTGATCCAGAGCTCCTGAAACAGCCATTGTCCTTCTGCTTCTGGGAGAGCCATATGAGGGCTTGGGTAATGTGTGCTTCATCGATGAAGATGTAGGCTCGAGCTTGGGCAAAAGTCTTCAGAACAAAGGCTGTGAGCCTGACCAGGGAGGAAGCGATCATGATATTTATGTTGTTACAGTGGTTTTACAACCACTTCACAGCAACAGGCTTCATATGATGTCAGTTAGCTAACAAAAATTCTTGTGTACTTAGAGATCTCATCTCCTTGATTAATCTTTAGTCTGCTTGATTAATCTGCTAGATCTAGTATTTCCTTGCTACCTCTCTCTTTGCCACAGGGAGTCTAAGTATATTTTATTTTATTTTAGTTCCGGGATACATGTGCAGAACGTGCAGGTTTGTTACATAGGCATACGTGTGCCATGGCGGTTTCTTGCACCTATTGACCCATTTGCTTAGTTCCCTCTCCTCACCCACCACCTCCCAAAAGGCCCTGGTGTGTGTTGTTCCCCTCCCTGTGTCTGTGGGTTCTCATTGTTCAACTCCCACTTGTGAGTGAGAACATGTGGTGTTTGATTTTCTGTTCCTGTGTTAGTTTGCTGAGGATGATGGTTTCCATGCAGCTTCATCCATGTCCCTGCAAAGGACATGACCTCATTTCTTTTTATTGCTGCATAGTATTCCATGGTGTATATGTACCACATTTTCTTTATCCAGTCTATGATTAATGAGCAATTGAATTGGTTCCACTACTTTGTTATTGCAAATAGTGCCGCAATAAACATACGTGCGCATGCGTCATTGTAGTAGAATGATTTATATTCCTTTGGGTATATGCCCAGTAATGGGATTACTAGGTTAAATGGTATTTCTGGTTCTAGATCCTCGAGGAATTGCCATACTGTCTTCCACAATGGTTGAATGAATTTACATTCAAGTACTTTTTTTTTTTTTCATTCAAGTACTTTGAATTTACTTATTTTTGTTAGTTACTCGAGTAAGGCTTTAAATCTCTCTTATCTTTAGAGATTTCCTTCTGCAGATGACAGAATCTTCTCACATGCAGCTCTTATATGCAGTAACTTTTGATATTGCTTTACTTTAGGGATTTAAAAAATGTTTTACGTTACCGTTTCCTTCTCAATGGTTTCCTCCTATTAATGAATTCATTCTAAATCAAGCTGAATGACTTAGAATGTGACACGATATACACTGAAGTTAACATGGTTTATCTGGAAGTTATATATGTTCACTGGCAATATCATTTTAAAACTCATGGTTATGGCAGCTACTTTAGAAAGAATAGCCATTTCAGAAAGAAAACCTTGGTATATTATTAATAGGGTCAATTTTGGAAACAAGCCTAACATACATGTATTTGGATATCAGGTTTTCTTCTTGGTACCTTGCTACTCTTGGTGGATTTATCTAGTATAACAAACCATCGGTCTGATAATACATATCTGATAGTGTTGCTGTGAATATAATTGAGGTAATACATGTAAAAGAGCTGGCACACAAAAAGGAGCTCAAAAAATTGTTCTTTCCTTACCAGGTGTTGCCCTGGTTCCTGCCATATCGCTCCCCAAAGGTGCTGTAGGAGCCATCATAGTGTTTGTAGTTCAACTGTCTCTGGTAACCTGGAAAGGAAGATTAATGAAACAGCACAATGGATTAATGTGCATGCTGAGGGCGGAGGAATTACTAAAATACCTTGGCTTCCCTTGTGACATTTCTTAAATTTTGTTGTCATAGATTAGGAGTTTCTGAGCCTTAAACATTTTATTGGAGGTTGGAGCGTGGATAGTTTCCATGAAATTAACTATCATAGTAGGCTAAGCTAATGTATCATGATATTCATAAGTAACTGAAACCTACTGGGAAATCCAGTTGAAATAACATTCAAGTTTTCCCTTACTCGAGTAATCACTCACCAGTGTTGAGATAGCCAATGGCCTTGGACTCGATCTCTGGAGTAAGCTGCTGTGTTTCATTTAGATAATCCAGAACATAGATGTTAGGAGCAAAGAGGACCATATTCTGCTCTCCACAGCCATAGGGCATCTGGAGAAGATTTTGTATGTTTTGCATGGCAGAGCCTAATATGTCTCCTAGAGAATGGGAGAGATGGGAAGTCATAAAGCTTGGAGATTATCATCTATCAAAATCATTAAGCAGAAATAATTAGTTGAGCTTAGAATTTGAGAAAATTTAGGAAGGATGATTCTTCCAGGGATAGGAGTATGATTGAAAACAATAAACAAGCCCAAAGAAGAAGAGAAGAAAGAAGTTAAAATTATAGTGTCACTTTTAGTATATATTTATGGCAAAGAAAAATAGTATAATAGAAGCTGTTAATGCCCAGATCCATTATGGGTTGGAGACTCACCCAAAACTGAGACAGAAGCTCGGGCAGATTCTTCTACGACATTTGGTGGCAGTTTCAGGGATAATTCTTCAGATACCTCACCACCTAGAGAAATAAGCAAATCAGACATATGAAAATTATTTCTGCATTATATCTTTCTAAACAGCTCTATGACCCAGAAGCTAGGACTATGCCTTATACTAAACTTCTCCTGAAAAGTTGTCCTCCTTTAATACAACAGTAATATACATATCTTACAAATGGGCTACTGGTTCCTGTGATTTTCAGAATTTCTTCTTCAATGATCTTTTCAGTAACTTATGTAGAATTGCACGCCAAATATGACAACAAATTGTAAGAGCCTGGTGATGCTGTGATTCAGCTGCTGTCATCTGATGGCTAACACAAGATGGTTATCACAAGATGGTCTATTTAGCCCCCACCACCAACTTCCTTACTCAACAGTTGTATGGAGAAAATACCAACAACAAAGCCCTATAAGTATACATAGGTAAAGGAAAAATTACCCACAAAAGGTCCTGAATTCTATAATAATGCTATGTTCTTTCTTCAAATATTGGATATAAAGATAGTATTTTTATGGAAGACCTAGAAAATTGAGGATAAGAAAGTGAAGATGAACAGTATTTGATGCATTGAAAATAAAATAATTACTACTGATGAACATACATTTACTTCCATTTTAATCTTGGTAAATTATATGAAATGAAAATGAGAGAAGTGTCGTATTTATTTTCATACTGAATTCCTTCCTCATAAAATTCATATTAAAATGTTTCTTAAAAAAAGCCATTAGCATAGTTAAGGGACAAAAGGCCAAGCAAAATAAAATGCTTGACTCACTGAAAATAAAATAACTGCTACTGATGAATATACATTTACTAAAATTTTAATATTGGTGAATTATATACAAATGAAAAATGTAGCAATTATCTTCCCTTTCTCATAAAATTAATATTAAAACTTTTGTTAAAAAAATGCCATAAACAAAGTTAAAAACACAAATGACCAAATGAAAGAAAATATCTGCAACATATTCAACAGATAAAGAATTAGTGTCATACAACCGAGTCAGAAAAAAACTACTCAAAAGACAAATGGCCAAAGATTATAAAGGCAATTAATAAACATGCAAAACTAAGGTCATGCTTGTAATTAAAAAAATATAAATTAAAACAACAGCAAAATTTTTTTTTCTAAATTTTTGGCAAAAATTAAAATGAAAAACTTTGATGGTAACAGATGATGGCAAGTATAACACTATGGTAATGTATACTGGTGGAAGTATAAATGCATTTGGGTAATAAAGAGGAGAATTTTCTTTTTGTAGTTCTATTAAAACTCAGAATAAAGCAAGATGATGGACTAGAAAGTCTCAGGATCTTCTCTCCCTCCACAGAAAGTCCAACTAGCTACTATCCACAGATCAGAAAATCTATTTTGAAAACCCCAATACTTGGAAACAAGTCTAGAACACATACATTGTTCACAGAACTGAGTGAAGACAAATTAGAAGGGTAGGAAGAATGGTCTCGCTTTGACCATGTCACTGTTCCCACTCCTTTAGGTTAGCACAATGCCAGACAGAGAGGATTCCCCTGGGGTCACAGTTTCCACAGAGGGGAAAGAGAACCAGAGGTAGACATCAAGATTCTCAAGTATTCAAAGACACTTCTCAGGAAGCCCACTCTGGTCTCATTTCACTGGGAACACTGGAAGTAATGGCATGACTAGACTACCTGAGGTCAGGTAGAAACAAAGAAGGACAGAGCTCACAGTGACCAGCATGTGCATTTTAGTAGTGCTTCTGTGTTTCTGCCAGCTATGGCACTCATTCAGAGACACCAGCCAACTGCATAGCCCATCTGCAAAACTGAGCTGGTCACTTTCAGAAGCATGGTGGGAAGTTCAACCTAGCTTGAGTTTCCAGATGGCCAGTCTGTAAGCCCAGCTTCAGAGCTTATGCCAGTGATCCCACCCAGGTAGGAGACACTTCTGTGCATTTCATAGAAGTGTAGGGGTTAAATACGCTTGACCTGGGAGTCTAAAGGGTGGCTCAACTCAGCCAAAACCTCACTCCATGGCTCCATGCACAAGGGTGGGGTAGCAGTCCTCTATTATGCAAATCTAAGAAGTATAGTATTTATTTCTGTCCAACCCAAGCAACAACTCCACCTAATCTCACAGCCCAGATTGTGACCCTGTCTACCTTAAGGTCCCAAATAGCAGAATCATCCAGCCAGGCAATATATCCTGTGACTGGCCTGACCAGAGGCCCTTGCAGTACCCAGCCAGCAGCTCCACCAGATAGCAGAGACCAAACAGTGATCTTGCCAGACAGCAAGGCATAACCAGTGGCCCTACCAAACATAAGAGCAAAGGCAGTGGCCCAGCCAACTAGGGAACCCATGAAAAACTCTGCCTGCTCAAGGTTGTCACCAACTGATCTTTCCAGAATTATAGGCTAGACTAAATAGCAAATGTTTATCCCTGCCAAAGAATACCTATAAAGGCCAGAAGAAGTGGCTTTCTCCTCAAATGCACAAACAATGCAAGGACAAAGGATTATGAAGAATCAAGGAATCATGACACCTCCAAAAGAAACTGACAAAGCTCAAAAAATTGACCTCATAGAAATGAAAATCTATAAAATCACTGACAAAGAATTCTCCTCTTGAATAATCCTCTTGAAGAAATTCAGTTGACTACAAGAATATATAAATACAAAATTAAATGAATTTGCAAAACAATACACCAACAAAGTGAGAAGTTTGACATGAAATAGAAACAATTATCTGCAACTTAGCTAATATTGTAAAATAAAAAATAAATAGAAACAATTAAAAAGAAACCAAATAGAAATCCTAGAAATAAAGAATACAATGACTTTATTTAAAAATACAATAGAAAACTCAACAGTAGACTTGGTCAAGCAGAAGAATCAGTGAGCTCAAAGACAGAATATTTGGAATTATCCAGGCAGAAGAGCAGAAAGACAAAAGAATGACGAAAGCCTATGGAAATTATGGGACATCATCATGAAATCAAACCTTTGCATTAAAGAAAGTCCAGAAGAAGGAGACTATAAAGCATATTTAAAGCAATAATGAAAAAAAAAAGAGTACAGAATCAGGAAAAAAAAAGAAAAAAAAAAATCAACATGGCTGAAAACTTCCCTGATCAGGGGATAGATGCCAGCATCCAAGTACAGGAGGCACAGAGTTCTCCAATGAAATTCAAATGAAAGAATTGTTCACTAAGACACAATAATTAAACTATCAGAAATCAAAGACGAAGAAAAAATTCTGAAAGCAGAAGGTGATAAGAAACATATCACATACAAAGGAATTCCAATACAACCATCCATGGGTTTTTAGCAGGAACCCTGCAGGCTGAGGGAGAGTGGAATAATATATTCAAAGTGCTGAAGGAAAACAAAAATAAAAACAATGTGTAATCAAGAATTCTTCATCCAGCAAAGCTGTCTTTTAGAAATGAGGGAGAAATAAAACATTCCCAGACAAACTACAAGCTAAGGGAGTCGTCAACATTAGTCCTGCCTTCAGGAATTACTGAAGGGAGTTCTTTAAGCTGAAACAAAAGGTTCCTAATTAACAATACAAAAACACAAAAGCACAAAATGTAATGGTATAAGTAATACAGAGCCATATTCAGAATACTCTGTGACTGTAATGATGGTATTAAAAGTACTTTTATCTCTAGTACAAGGGTTAAAGGACAAAATATTAATAACAAGCATAGGACAGTGTGACTAAATCTGGAGGAGATTACGTTAAGTGAAATAAGCCAGGTACAGGAAAACTCAGTGTTAGAATGCCCCGAATTCAGCCATCCAGAGTTTGCATTACTAATTATTTAAGGAAACATCCCCTTTGGTATGTGATATGGTTCTTATCACCTTCTGCTTTCAGAATTTTTTCTTCGTCTTTGATTTCTGATAGTTTAAATGGTGACCCACTGTCACCATTTATTTTCAAAGTAGTACTGGAAGTATCAGCAAGAGCAATCAAACATGAAAAAGAAATGAAAAATATACAAATTGAAAAGGAAGAAGTAAAATTTTCACTGTTGGTGATGACATTATCATATATTGGGAGCTCAAAAGACTTCACAAAAGGGTTGCAAGAACTTATAAATGAATGCAATAAAGTTGCAAGATACAAAATCAACACATAAAAATCAGTAGTATTTTCTATACACTAACAATGAATGATCAAAAAAGAAATAAAAACAATCCCATTTACAATAGCTATGAAAAAAATATGTAGAAATAAATCTAATCAAGGAGGTGAAGTGTACACTGGAAACTATAAAACACTGATGAAAGAAATCAAAGAGAACACAAATAAATGAAAAGCATACAATGTTCATGGATTGGAAGAATTAATATTGTTAAAATGTCCACACTACCCAAAGCAATCTACATATTCAACGTAATCCCTATCAAATTACTGGTGTCTAGTTATGGAATCATAAGTGTCATCAACAGATGAATAGATAAAGAAAATTTGGTATATATACACATGGAATTCCATTCCATTTTAAAAAAGAAGAACATGCTGCCATTTAGGGCAGCATGATTAAATCTGGAGGAGATTATGTTAAGTGAAATAAGCCAGGTACAGGAAAACAAATATTGCATGTTCTCATTTGTATGTGGAAGCTAAAACATTCAAATTCACAGGAGCAGAGAGTAGAATGGTGGTTATGGAGCATGAGGCTGGAGTATAAGGAAGATTGTGTTCAAGGGACACAAAGTCTCAGACAGAAGGAATACATTTTTTTCTTTTTGGGATCTATTGCACAGCATGGTGAATATAGTTAATAATAGAGTGTTGTATGTTTCAAACTTGCTTAGAGAATTTCAAACGTTCTCACCACAAAACATAAGTATTTGAGATTAGCTTGATTTAATTATTTCACATTCTATTCATAAATCATAACATCAGTTTGTATGCTGTAAATATATACAATTATAAATGGTCAGTTTACAATGTAATTAAAGAACAACAACCAACCAAACAAATAAAACTATGCATATCTACACATATGCTCTCTGACTCAGGAATTTTTAACATTTTGGTATGTACCCTAGCTGTATTTGTATATGTTCATAAGGAGGCTATTATTATAATTAACTAATTTTTTTAAAGCTAGCAAATAGTTGAAAAAATCAATATAGGAAGACTAAAACACTAAGCAGAATTGTGATATATTTATATTACAAGATTAAAAGCAATGAAAAGGAAAGACCTAGATCTACAATTTGACATAGATAAATCTCCAAGACAGGATGCTGAGTAAAAAACAAACAGTGATTTATACAATGAAACTTATACAGTTTATTATATGTAAATCACACATCCACAAACATATACATCTACACACATTATTTCTAAAGATAAATGGATGACAAAGTACTGAAAAATGTTCAGGGGGTTGACATTAACCTTTAATATGATGTTCTCTTTTGTTTTTTTTAAATAAGAATATATTTTTATATAATTAGGTAAGCAAATTTGATTATGTTGGTAATTAAAATGAAATTAAATAAAGCTATTTGATGATTAGGCCTTACACCTAAGAGATAAATCAAAATAAGGAACTCAGAAATGGAGAAGTCATGATAAAAGGATTGAATGATAGGTACTCAATTCACTTAAATGTAGAAATAAGGCTAAATGACGAGGAAAGTATGGTTTTAGGATACATTTTATATGTTACATCTTGGCCACAGATGAATAGGTAAAGTATTTAGTATTTAGGATGAAAAACATACTAAATAGAAATTGTAGGTAGTCAGAGTATGGTGTTGATTCAGTGTTGGTTTGGGGTGAGAATGCGTTGTGCTGATACATTTCTTAGTGTATTAAATTTTTACTGTAAGTTTCTTAGTGTATAAAATTTTTACTGTAAGTTTTACTGTAAGTTTCTTCTCAAATGATTGATAGAGCATTAGGTACAGGATAGGCATCAAACAAACATTAATATGACAATAATGGTAAAGGCCATGACAACTTTTTCTTTGGGAAATAGCAATCCCATTATCAAATACCGTTGGCTATGCAAAACTCAGTGTTAGAATGCCCCGAACTCAGCCATCCAGAGTTTGCCTTACTAATTATTTAAGGAAACATCCCCTTTGGTAATATTCATTTTGATTCTACCCACTTTCTACCTATGCCCATACCATACACTGGTCAGAAAGTCATTTGATGTTTGCATAGGTGCTACATAGATCAAGACTCAGAATGCAGGCCTAGGGATATTCTGATCAAATTACTTGGCCTTCCTAAGAACTGTTTTCCCCAATTGTCAAATGCATTGATGCTGCTTCAGGTCTTAGATCACAGAGAAAGTGTAGGAATAATATATAAATGTTCTTTGAACTTTAAATGTTAGACTTTAATGTTTTTTAAATTATGATGGTTGACTCTTACCTGATGGACAAAGCAGGGAGTTGAATGTTGTTTCCTTCTCTAGTCCTTCAGGCTTTAGGTAAAAGAAAGAAAAGTTAGTGAGAATGGACTGACCTTTAGAACATGTGTGTTAATGGAGGGACCACAGATATCTGGATAGTGAAGAGAAGGATTTGAACTGTATTATCTAAGAAAATTCTGTACATATAAGCAATATATGTAGGAGGTAATTTTATGCAAGAAAGTAAATCAAAGGGAGGCTGGGCATGGTGGCTCACACCCATAATCCTAGCACTTTGGGAATCTGACGTGGGTGGATCACTTGAGGCCAGGAGTTCGAGACCAGCCTGGCCAACGTGGTGAAACCCTGTCCCTACTAAAAATACAAAAATTAGCTGGGTGTGGTGGTGCACGCCTGTAATCCCAGCTACTCAGGAGGCTGAGGCACAAGAACTGCTTGAACCCTGGAGGCAGAGGTTGCAGTGAACAGAGATCCTGCCACTGCACTCCAGCCTGGGTGATGGCAAGACTCTGTCTCGAAAACAAAAACAAAAACAAAAACACCCCAACAAAACAGAAAGTAAATCAAGAGACAGAGAGATACATGAGAATAACATTATAAAATATCCATATATTATTATTATGTTACCCATCTATATTACTATATATTATCATGGACTATATATTATTTAGGCTTACTTACTTCAACCAACAGAGGCTTGATGATTGTGTCTTTCTTTCCATATTGAGGGACTGAAGCCACCTCAGTTCCACACAGCTCTTGAGACTCTAGTGCCTCTGCACTCACAGTGAAATTCACATTTCCTGGGAAAAAAAAAAAAAAGGCCAATAGAAATGAATGCCATCTTCCCCTTCCTCCATGCCTCCAAACTCAAGATTTATAAATGTTCAATGCTCTGTAAACTTTTGTTTTATTAAAACACAGAAGCAGGAATGGAAACATGCAAATGAGAGGTGAATGATACTGGGAATTCAAGGTGGAGATGTTGAGGATATCTTTGTAGGTATCTTAGAATAAAAGACAAAGGAAAAAAATCGCAGCATCTAGCGGTCTTTTCCTGAAGGAAGTAGCACTCAGTATAAGGTTCCCACTGCCATAGGCAATCTTTGAGTAAAGAATTACCTCTAGGAGTTTTTTGCTCACCTAATGATTTTGGGGTTATTGCCCAGGACACAGTTTGCCGCCCGTTTGCACAGATGCAGTGAGGCTCTTGTTCCTTCTCCACTGGGACAGCTAGGAAGGCGGGAGAGGCTTCCAGCTGCACACTGACCTGAAACCACACATAAGAAAGAGAGTAGAGGGGGAAGGAGAACAGAGGGAGAATGGGTTTGCAATAAAGCATCTTGAGGAATTGGTTAGATTTCAGGTTGCCTCACATTAAAGATGATATAAATGAAGATCAAATACCTGAAATACATTTAAGTGGATCTGACATATAAATCTGAGTTATTTTGGAAGCAACCTGCTCTTTCACATGATGGGACCAGAGGAAGGGAAAGGTAATGATGGCATGCTGCTCTACCTCTTTGGTCTGGAACTTTGACCATTCGCTCAGATCTCCCAGCAGAGGATACAAGACTTATAAACAGTTATGGTTTCAGCAGAGGTAAGATGCTCACAAACAACTTTTAAAATTAGGTTTAATATAATGAATGAGCTATGAAAAGTTAAATATATGAGATCGTAGAGGTTGAAACCTTATGGAATCTGTCATGAGAATAAAGTCCTGACTTTTGTCATCCCTGTCAGGAGTCTTCATACCACACAAATACTAACTTTGAAGGGTTATAAGGGCTAGCAACTTGCTTTATGGTGCAATTTGGTATTTGGAGATCTCACAACCTGTAACTTATACAATCATGAATATCTAGTAAGCATAGTTTGCATACAAGAGTTTGTCAGTACTCCTAGGAATGCAACTTTTAATTTACTTGATGGCTACCTTGTGTGTAATTGAGGAAAGAGATCCTTACCCGGATGCATTTGGGAAGGTAGTTTAGGACCGTGGCCTTGAGTGTGAAGACCTCTCCACGGATCACAGAGTAGGGCATTGTGAGCTCCACAAAGAAGGGCTGGAAGGCTCGGAGAGAGGCAGTGGAAGAGATACCAAGTCCAGCGTCTTCAGACAGGCAGAAAGCCCCTGCCTTCCAGTCAGTGATGGTGTCAGGCACTGTTACTCCTACCTCAGCCACACCTGATGAGCTGGAGAGGAGGGAAAGTGAAGGATAGAAATGAAGCAGTTAAATACATCCTCTCTAGGGAGAGAATCCCTAGGAATGATTCTACTGTCACGACTTAAAAACACTCAATAGAAAGACCAATAACGGAGAGTATAATCAAGGATTGAGATGGGGAATATAAGGCCTTTTCTTCCAGCTGTTTTTAATTGTAGTATATCAGAATTGTAGCATAACTTTTTACAGACAATATAGTTATAAATGTAATATGCAGTTTGAGATTGTTCTTCAGTTCTCTTCCCAAAAATGCTGTTCCACTGAGGGCTGCTTTATAATTTTAAATTCTACTACTATTGTGTATAGTGGGTCTGACTGAATCTGTATTTAACTCAGGATTGCCAACCAATGAGGGATCTCTTACAGGCATTAATCTGTGCAGTACTTGGTTATATTTGGTCTTTATGCCCATTTTCTGGAAATCTTAGAATTAAATTTGCACAAAATTTTTTAGCTCTGATGCAATTAGATTAGTAAGACTTCTTAGCTGATGTATTTACGTTAAACATCTCCTGAAATTAGCAATGCGTTTGAAAGAAGTACTTCAGTACTGAAAAATTAGCTAACAGCTCCTAGTTAGGCTTCGTCTACCCACTTCCTCAGTTGCTGACTGAGTGTTGGGCTTCTAACTAGCCTGCACGGGGAAGCAGAAGGGGCAGGAAAACGATCGACTTACAGGGAGCCTGAGAAGCAGTAAGGGCACTTCCCATGCCTCCTTCCCCCGGCTCACCCCACAGATAAAACCAGGTCTCCAGCATACCCCTGGGAATAATTTGTCTATGCATCAAGCACCCCAGCGTCTACAGCTCCTACCTAAGGGTCGGGCTCCTAAATCACCCAGGAGTAGTTGGAGCTCTGCAATCAGGAGTCTCCCTAGACCACAGTGAACATAGAGGTGGTTTTAAATAGGCCTTTGAGCAATGCCAGTGGCTACCTGCCCCCAACCACCCCTTGCCTCAATACGGAGAGAACAGGCAAAATCTCCTAGCTTCCGGTCTCTCCCTCGAAGGAGTTTGTCTACACACATTTCTGGCTGCCTCCTAAGGGTTGGGCTTCTAAACAGTTTGCATCTGGGAGTGAAAGGGAGAGGTAGACAAGACTCCAGGAGCCTGAAAGGGAGCATATGGCCATTCCCACTCCTTCTCCCCACCTGCGCCACTGGCTTGTTTCAGGGATAAAACTCCATTTCCAGTATCACTTTGGAAGGAGTTTCTTCACTGTCCTGGGTACAAATGCACATTGCCACAGCCATTATGGAAAACGGTATGGAGATACCTCAAAAATTTTCAAATGGAAACTACCATATGTCCCAGAAATCCCTCTTCTGGGTATACTCCCAAAGGAAATGAAATAAGCACCTCGTAGAGATATATGTGTTTTGGTGTTCATGACAGCATTATTCACGGTTGTCAAGATATAAAAACAACCTAAGTGTCTGGGTGAATGGATAAATAAATTGTGGCTATGCATAATGGAATATTATTCAGCCTTAAGTCGAAGAAGATCCTGCCATTTGTGACAACATGGATGAAGCTGGGGGAGATTATGCTAAGTGAAATAAGCCAGACACAGGACAAATACTGCATGATCTTACTTGTATGTGGATGCTAAAAGAAGTTGAATACATAGGAACAGAGAGTAGAAGGGTGGTTGGGGTTACACGGATGGGGAGAAGCAGGTCAAAAGGTACAAAGTTGAAGTTATGTAGGATGAATAAATTTAGAAATCTAAAGTACAGCATGAGGACTATAGTTGATAATATAGTCAACTATAATGACTATATAGTTGGATACTGAAACTTGGCTAAAATGATAGATTTTAGGTGCGCTTGCCACGCACACAAAAACAGGTAACAATGTGAGCTAATAGATGTGTTAATTTGCTTGACTGTAGTAATCATTTCACTGTGTGTATGTGTATGTATATCAAAACATCATGTTGTACATCATAAACAAATAAAACAATAAAAACAGGAAAACTAGCAAAGAATTGAAAATAGTGAGGGACCTCTATCGTTGCATATTGCATATGCAGGAAGTTACTTACTTTACCACCACCAAATCCCAGATCCATGTCTCAGGGAAGTACTTTCGTACAGTCTCTGTGTGAGGCTCTTCAAGTTGCAGCTTGCGTGCCTGGCCTCTTCCCATTACATCTGCATCTATGTTGGGTGAGGGATAAGATACTACAATAAACATACAGATAAAGCTTATGAGAGAACGTAATAGTTGTCACCAAAAAAAACCCAAATCGTCTGATGAAATAGAGAGGAAGGAGGAGAGGGCACTTGGGTCATTAGGGAAAGCTTCTTTGAGGAGGAAATATGTTGGATGTTGGATGACTTATGAAGTATTAGAATAAGCTAGGAGTGGCCGGGCGCGGTGGCTCACGCCTGTAATCCCAGCGCTTTGGGAGACCGAGGCGGGCAGATCACGAGGTCAGGAGATCAAGACCACCCTGGCTAACACGGTGAAACCCCGTCTCTACTAAAAAATACAAAAAAAAAATTTAGCCAGGTGTGGTGGCGGGCGCCTATAGTCCCAGCTACTCGGGAGACTGAGGCAGGAGAATGGCGTGAACCCGGGAGGCGGAGCTTGCAGTGAGCGGAGATCGCGCCACTGCACTCCAGCCTGGGCGAACTGGGCGACAGAGTGAGACTTCGTCTCAAACAAACCAACCAACTAACCCACCGCTCCCCCCCCACAAAAAAAAGAATAAGCTAGGAGTGAGCTGGGGGAGGAGGATCATAAGCAGAGGCTATAGAGAGTTTGGCAGACAGAGGCTTGGATTATCTGTGGGGCACAAGGACTTTGTGGAGTCCTTGGTGGCTGCTGCCGCTGTGCTAAGTGGAGAGTGCTATGACACAAGGCCGTGAAGAGGGCAGGAATCCAAGTTTCCATTGGTGTGCTCCTCTGCAGGAGCAAGGAAAAACTAACACAGATGTTACGACAGTGGCTTTGAGAAACAGTTTACAGGAGGGAAAAGTTCAGTGATAATAAAGACTATTCTCTATCGTGTCAGAAGATTACAGTTAGTTTCTTTCACTCTATTCACCTTCTAGTAAGGGTGTGCTGGTCAATATTTCACAACCAGCTCTCTGGAAAAAAATTGTGCATATATAAACTTATACATGCATAAATTTACTATCAACCTTACTGATAAAGGATGGCACAATATAATTTATAAATAGTAAAATACACCATAGACTTCATAGTGAATTCTGTAGAGCCAATTGATTCTCCCTAAATGCTTTCCTTGATTTTTGACCCTCTTTTCTCTGCACTCAACTTATCCTCAATCATGATTTGACAATAAGGGACTATAAATAAATGCTTGATTACTATTCAGTTCATCAAAGAAGTAGCTCATGTCATTGATGAATGTGTGTGGTTCCAACATCAATATTGGTTGATGTGTTGGGGAAGTTGAACAGCGTTTTTACCTGACTGATGGAGAATGTAGTCCTGTTTTGTGAACATTTCTATTTCTCTTTACACTAATCCTATGCTTGGAAACTTTCTCTTTCCTTTTCAGCCTAACACATCTATCTCCATTTACTAGAATTTGAGTTTATATTGCTATGTGACCTTGAGCAATAACCATAATATGTATGACTCACAAGTCCTTTCTTTTGTTAATTTTTGTCACATTGTATCTTTAAAAAAATTTAAAAGCCAGTGAATATATTAGGTAATACATATGTATTAATTTTTTGTTTACCATAATAACCTACACGTAGAACTTCAGGTCCATTCCTTTCATACTGTTGAAGCTGTGGACATATTTTGGGTTTACGAATCTTTGAGTTGGTGAATGCCTTTAAGCTCATGTCCTGCAAAGGAAATTATTATCTAATCAGTAAATATATATTATAAAATATACATAGGTGGATACTTCTTTTCATTGAATTTGACAAGCAATCCAGTTAACTTAATATTAAACTTTGAATATTCACATGTGTAGAAGGGATATTTGTATACTTAAGGAGGTAATTTTATTCTTTTCATTAAACTCTTTCAACAGTAATTATTTTGTATATACGATATTAATAAACATCACAGAGCAATTAATTTCTGTGAAAAAAGGAAACTTGAATAATATTCCAGAAAGTTCCAGCTTAGTTCAGCAGCTTTTAGCAGATCTGCTGCTATTAGTGGAGAAGCCACTTACCTCTTTATATCCCATTACCCTCAACTAGGACATGAAGGCATTCAAATAAAGACTCTTTTCCAAGTGTAATATTTTAAGAACCTTAAGATCAGACCATCTACAACATAAGGATTTTACCTGTAGGAAGCTATATATATCCTTTTCATTTGTATTTGATACTGGAGTATATGTGATTCCATTAATATAGACATTATGACGATTGACACAGTCTTCATCGTCCTGGTCATTCAAAGGCTCAGGGAAGCCAGTGAGGTCCTTTACTGGTAGCAGGTTATAAACCTGTACAAATTCAAAAGACAAAAAGGCAAACTTATTTGTGACTTTTTTTTAAGTTCAAGGAGAAAAGAATAGGAATAATGAACATCAGTCTTTCTTTGAGTGCTCTCATTGCTCTGATGATTTATAGTGGGTATGGATCATTTTCTTGACACAGTGTTTTCATTTTGAAGATGTTTAACAATTTTAGGGAAAAAAAACACTCCATCTAAGTACTCAAGGGCCATACTACTTCGTTACACAGTTCAGAGGCCGCCACTAGACTCAACACTGGAATGAAATAAAATTTTATTAATTGAAAAATCGAGGTCTGATGTATATGTGACATTGCACAAAGCTTTGAGATGAGAGAAGGAAATGATAGTTTTGTGCTTATCTTGTGGTAAGCAACAAAGTTAATGGGTGCATGTTCTAAACAGGCACACGATAGGCATATCCTCTCTCCACAGGATATGATGGCATTTTCTTAGGTATTATTAGTGGAAACAAAATGCTCCAGATCTTCATATAATACATAAAACTTTAACTGTAAAATCCTAGGCATGATGCTTTCAAGTCCATTTGAAGGTGAGAAGACAGACAGACATAAAAATTGTGATCATTACATTGCATTATATTTGTAGGAGTTTAAAACTGATTGACAAGAACGGATGAACAAAGTGAGTGGTGTGATGAAATTAGACACCTTCTCAAAGTATCTTAACATTTCTCCTTTCCTCTCCCTGCTTTATTGTGGCATATTCCATAATTATCATCTGTCTTACCTATGGGACAGACAATGTAACTTCCATGAGACATAAATTTTTATCTTTCCAGTGGCTCACTGCTTGATCTCTACTAGCACTTAGTATAATGCCTAGAACACAGTGGGCATTAAATAAATGTGTTGAATGAATGGCCTATACTAGTAGCAGCAAAGTATTTCACTGGTAAAACACTAATCAAAGGTTGAGAAGAGCTGGTGTTTTAACTCGGGTCTACTACTAAATCCCTGAAAGCTTCGGCTTTATTATTAATACATAGGATTGTCTGCCTTATCTACCCATCAGGGTTGTTATAATTTGAAAAATTCTTTGAGAATTATAAAATTATGTTATTCAAAACATAAAACATGTATATTATTTTCCCACATATCCTCTTGAGATCCTACTGCTGAAATGTACTTACTGCTTCCTTTAGAAGTATTCTAATATTTTCAGTTAAAATCCCATTAGAAGGACAAACAAGTAAGAAATATTTTCTTATAAGTTTCTATTTCAGGAAAATAAAAATACAAATTTCTCTTTGTTCAATTATGGTAGTAGAAAAAACTTCAGTAAGAGGTTATTACAATTGGCCTCATATTAAAAATCTGAAGATGTGAAAAAACTACTATTAGTACATGCCGTTAACTAGTTTTTGCTGTTCCAATTCAGCATACCCTTTTGCTATTTCTTCTATTAGCTCCATATTTTCAAAGATTTCAGTTATCAATGTCAATTATATAGTAATTCATTTTTCCTAAGTTCCTCAGAGATAATACATATTAGGAAGTGGGAGCTAAGCTTTGAGGATGCAAAGGCATAAGAATGATACAATGGACTTTGTGGATTCAGGGGGAAGGGTAGAAGGGGGGTGAGGGATAAAAGGCTACAAATTGGGTACAACGTATACTGCTCGGGTGATGGTTGCACCAAAATCTCAGAAATCACCACTAAAGAATTTATTCATGTGACCAAACGCTACCTGTTCCCCCAAAAACCTATGGACAAAAAGGGAAAGTATTCTGATACTTCCGTAGTGTAAGGCTGAATGGGTCAGAATGGGGTAGCAATGCAGAGATGATGGAAATGATGGAAATGATGTGTAGCTTGGGAAAGCAATTATTTCAGCAGATATAATTCTTTTTTTTTTTTTTTTTTTGAGATTGAGTCTTGCTCTATTGCCCAGGCTGGAGTGCAATGGCATGATCTCGGCTCACTCAACCTCCACCTCCTGGGTTCAAGTGATGCTTCTGCCTCAACCTCCCAAGTAGCTGGGACGACAGGCGCTACCACCACCTGCCTGGCTAATTTTTGTAGTTTTAGTAGAGACGGGGTTTCACTGGCCGTGTTGGCCAGGCTGGTCTGAAATTCCTGACCTCAAGTGATCCACCCGCCTTGGCCTCCCAAAGCGTTGGGATTATAGGCAAGAGCCACCAGACCCAACCATAATTCTTAGAAAAACAGAAATGTGATATTTCCTTTAGCCTGTGTAGTCTTAGTACAGGTACCTGTATCACTTTCGTTAGGCTTTTTGAAACGTTGAAACTAGTTTGAAAACTCCTATTATTGGTTGCACAGAGCTCTGGGATTTTAAGGACTTTGGGTAGTGCATGGTCTTTTTACATTTTAAATATATAATTTCCAAATGGCTTCCCTGATTGCTCAGTTAATCCTTTCTTTTATTTTGCATAACTACACTTCTCTTATAGCACTTCTCACAATCTGCTCTGTATTCTCTCCAGCCTTGCATATACGGATGTCTTGACACAATCAGAAGATTTGAGTTTGCATTGCTATGTACACTTGAGCAAGAAGCTTAACATATCTGAATAACGAGTCCTTTTTTGGTTGTTAATTTTCATCACATTTCATCTTTTAAAAAATTCTTTTATTTGATTCATTATACTGTATTAAGCGATACTTTTTTTTTTTTACCTATAGAAGTGAGTAGTTTTGTATATATATAAAATTCCTTACCAATGAAAGCCCACAAGAGAGCCCAAAACAATTAATTCCTAGATAAATATAATTTTAATTGATCTTATCCTACTTATCCAGGCATTTTTCCTTGCTCTGAGCCCCTGGCATGGCCCTTCTTGATTCCTGAGGCTGCTGAGAACTCACCGAGGACGCCGAGAGCTCAGCATCAGGCTTCATGAGCAGCACGCTTTGGTCCACAGCACGGAGGGCGCAGAGGGACTGAGGAGCCGCTGTGACTTGCAGGTGGGCGTGTGAGGCTGGGAGGCTTTGTGATGGGCGGAAGCTCAAATCCACCTGTGAAATTGGAACAAAAGGTCAGAAAAGCAAATTTCCCGGTTTACCCATGCATTCACTCGCATTTGCAGTGTTCCTCATGTACAATGTATAACCACTCTGCTTGACTTCGTGGAGGGTTGGCATTATGTCAATCCTGAAGCTTTTTGTCCCCTACACTTCTCTTTCCTTCTCAAGAATCACTTGAGCCATTAGAATTATTTCTAATTATTCTTATAAATTACTAGTCATGAAATGCCATTTTTATCTTTGATACACGGCAAGGTGCTTATTAATTTTGGTGGAACGTGCATGGGTTGAGGTGCTCTTGCATTTTTTCTTTTGGCTCCTTAGTAGTCTCAAACACGTGCTTACATATTTCCCAACATTTTACCATAGAAGAAGGGAATAATGTACTCTGAACTGTGTAATTGGTAAGAGGCAATGCTAGGAGAAGTTTGAGAGTTTTGTACCAGGAATCAAGTGATTCTGCTTCTTAGTATGACTCTGCCACTACCTTGCTGAAAGTCTCTGGGGAATTTGTTTAACCCTTTTGGCCCTAATGTTCACATGTATAAAACAAACGATAACAGTAGTAACTTCTAGTTTAAAATGTTGAAGATTTTATTATGTAAAGTACCCACCTTGTTGTCCAGACAATTTTCGACCTTGTATTTTGCAGAATCCCCAATCACGTCCCCAGTAGGTAAAACGGCATATATGAGCAACCGAGCAACAGGAGCAATGTCTGACTTCACAGGGATTGAGATGGAAAAATGGCCCTTCACTGGGGCACAAAGAGAATGAGAGGCAGCGATCATAGGTTAATGACTATTTCCATTAGTAGATGTAAAAGACATAATAAACAGAAGATGTAACAAGTGGAGGACTGCCTCTAAGGACTCTAGCTTTAGAGAAAAACCTTATCAAAGCCCTCTCTCCTCTCATAAATCCTATACTATGTTGATTTCTCACCAGCTTTAAGCTTCAGATCACCTACATAATGTTCTGGGTATGAAGACATCCAGTTCACTACCATTTGATCTAGGCCTCATATTAGAAGAGGGAGATAGAACCTGAAGTTACGAGATGTAAGAATAAGAGTTCAACACATTGTATTCATGCTACATCCACTTTAACCTTCTATGAGCCAATATTTGATTCTTTCTCCATAAGAGGAACACCATGCTCCTTCAGAAGTTATTTTTTGATGCCTATGTAGATTCTTGAGAGGTTGTATTAAGTTTCCTTCAGTCTGCTGTGGTGCTTCTGTGTTGCTACAAGAGCTAATGAGAGAGTCGACTACTGATACTTTTTTAGCAAGTTATCTTTTAGAGTCTATTAGACTAGGAGCAACCTTCAAAGGTTTATATTATAACATATTTGCTCATGGTAAGAGTGCAGTTCAGTGGCGGAAGTACCCAATTTAATGCTTCATAATTCATAACTATCTTGAATAAAAAAAAGATATTTGTAATAATATAAATGATGGCTGAACGTGGTGGCTCACTCCTGTAATCCCAGCACTTTGGGAGGCTGAGGCGGATGGATCACGAGGTCAGGAGTTCGAGACCATCCTGGCTAACACGGTGAAACCCCATCCCCACTAAAAATACAAAAAATTAGCTGCGCGTAGTGGCGGGCACCTGTAGTCCCAGCTACTCGGGAGGCTGAGGCAGGAGAATGGTGTGAACCTGGGAGGTGGAGCTTGCAGTGAGCCGAGATCACGCCACTGCACTCCAGCCTGGATGACAGAGCAAGACTCCGTCTAAAAAATATATATATATTTATATGAATATATATAAATATATATTTATAT
>NW_022166866.1:0-1349 GCF_008728515.1 Papio anubis | reverse complement strand
GCAGGTTGAGGCTGCAGTGAACCCTGATAGCACCACTGTACTTATGGTGCACTGTGCCTGAGTGACAGAACAAGAACCACCACAAACACACACACTATCAATTCATGCAGTGGCCAGTTCTGCTGGGACCACCTGTTAAGTCTACTCTGGGCCTCATGGTTTGAGAAGGGTCTGTCCAGGGGAGAGAGGGAGTAGCTTGAGGGCCTAGAAGCCAGTTCTTGTGGTTCAGCGTGACTGTGGGTGTGGAACTGGGGGCAGGGCTCTCCAGGGGCATGAGTGGGTAAGCTGATGGGATTCCAGGATGAGCCCCTGTGACTTTGCCTGGTTTACATCCGTCCAGTACGAATCCACAGGCTCTTACTCTAGAAGCTTCTGCCGGGGCTGATGGACTGGCCCAGGGACAGAGGGTGCCCTCAGAGCCTCAGGGTGCCTTCTGGTTTAGGAAGAGCACTTAGTCTCCTAGATCTAGGATTTATGGCACTACAGGGGACTGGTCACACTCGGAGCAGCAGCCACCTACATTCTAGACTTGGTTCTAGCCAAAGTATTTTGGAGCCTGTTGGTACCCTGTGTTCTGTTGATCTGTAAAACAAGTTAGAGTTGTAACTAGTTAAAATCTACTTTTAAAATTTTGCCACAGAATATGGCAGTTGTGGTGGAGCCTGGCCAGAGACCCCCACCCTCGGACGCTGCCGCGTGCTGGGGTTGCAAGCGTTGCCTGCATCGGCTGCCCCTCCTGGCGTGTCTGTGTTCTTGACATGGGCGCCGGCTGAGGCTCGGCCTGTGGGACTCGTGCAGCCATTTGTCCGTGTTCCTCTGAGGTTCCGCAGACTTCATGGTCCTGTGGCAGAGCATACGGTATCTGCTTGCATCCTGATTTCCCCAAACCCCAGGACAGGCCAAGAATTCCTTACACACAACTGCAGAGGGCCCCGTGGTGTGGATTTGCGGGTGACACAGCCTTTCCCCAGCTTGGCCTTCCTCTCCAGAGTTGGCTTTAGGGCGATAGAAGCTTCCATCAGACTGGGGGGCCCTGAAGCTTTGGTGCTAGGAATTGGGTGACCAGCACGGATGATACCCCATTTCTTTGCATTTGTAGCAATAGTTGTTAACATGACCACGAGATGTACAGAGGAAGGAAAAAGGAGGTTTTATTTTCAGAGTAACAGTCTGTGCTTTGGGAAATGTGGTCTTGGGGGAGCTGTCAGCACTCACCCCTCAGGAGGGGAGGAGGCCACGGCATTAAACATTCCGGGGTTGGTTCGCTGTGTGTGCTCATCGGGCTCATGGAATGTCTGAACGTTTACAGGGAAAGTGGGGTTTGTTCATCCGGTTCGTGGAATGTCTGA
>NW_022166865.1:0-1350 GCF_008728515.1 Papio anubis | reverse complement strand
CCTCCAGTGTTTCCATGACGGTCAGGGCTGCAGTGTGGCTGCTGTCACTCTACCAGAAGATGTGGGGAAACCACAGCCATGACCCTGACATTCCAAATCTTCTGATGGGGACTCAGTTCATGCACTGGCTGATGTTCCATTCACAAAGGACATGCCCTCCATGTCGTGTCTACTTTGTGTTGTTTTATGTGAGTGATCTTGAAGCATTAAAATCTAGTAAGAGTCCCTTATTCAGCACTTGTTCAAAGCTCTCAGCTGACACCTTTGTTGTAGGGAGACGCCATGTCTATGTGGGATGGGTTCTTCCTGTAGCCCTGGACACCCAGGTGTGGTAGGAGCCTTAGAAACATGGAAAGGGGAAGAATCTTCTGAGCACAGGGAGGGAGGGGCGGCTCCACATCCTCCTCTCTAAGGTGGAACCTCCTTCTCCCCCAGGTGGTCAGGACAAGACCTTCCTGTCTGCCCGGCCCAGCGATCTGGTGCCTCAGGGAGGACACGTGACTCTTCGGTGTCACTATCGTCGTGGGCTTTACAACTTTACCAACTTCACTCTGTACAAAGACGACAGAAGCCACGTTCCTGTCTTCCATGGCAGAATATTCCAGGAGAGCTTCCTCATGGGCCCTGTGACCCCGGCACACGCAGGGACCTACAGATGTCGGGGTTCATACCCGCACTCCCCCACTGAGTGGTCGGCACTCAGCGACCCCCTGGCTATCAGGGTCACAGGTCAGAGGGCTCCTGTCTGGGCTTCTCCTTGTCCCACCTCCTGAATCCCAGAGCTTCTGCTGGGGGTGTCCACCAGGGTCCCATCACCCAGGACCTGACTGTCTTTGGGGTACAGGGGGATTGAATACAGGGAAATGGGTGCTGTGATGGGAGGAATAACTGTCCCCAGTTATGGCTACATGGTAATCCGTGGACCCTGTGACTCTTTATGTTATAGGGCAGGGGACTGAAGGGGAAGATGGAGCTCAGGTTGTTGTGAGTTGACCTTGAGATGGGGAGATGGCCTGGACTGTCCCAGGGGGCTCAGTGTAATCACAAGGCAACAAACAAGAGGAGGAGGATGAGGAGAGTGGGGATTAGAGCAGCGTCGTGGGAGATTCTATCAGCCACTGTGGGCTTTGAAGGAGGAGGAAGGCCACGAGCCACAATGGCAGGTGGCCTCTACGGGCTGGAGAAGTCAAGAGAACCGCTCTGCTGAGTATCCAGAGGGAACACAGTTCTGTAGACGCCTTGATTTCAGCCCAGGGAGAACTGGATCCAATTTCTGTCTCCAGAAGTGCAAGGGGTCAGTGTGTTCTCTCCTGCTGCCATATTTGTGATAATTTTCTGCTGCAGCAACAA
>NW_022166864.1:0-1350 GCF_008728515.1 Papio anubis | reverse complement strand
GTGCCCAGAAATTTAATTGCTGCATCATGTGGTCATTCTATGTTTAAAGTTTCTAAAATTTTTTTTAACTTTAATATATGAACTTTTTTTTTTTTTTTTTTTTTTTTTTTGAGATGCAGTCTTGCTCTCTCACCCAGGCTGGAGTACAGTGGCACGATCTTGGCTCACTGCAACCTCCACCTCCTAGGTTGAAGTGATTCTCCTGTCTTAGCCTCCCTGAGTAGCTGGGATTACAGGCACCCGCCACCACGCCCAGCTAATTTTTGTATTTTTAGTAGAGACAGGGTTTCACCATGTTGGCCAGGCTTGCCTTGAACTCCTGACTTCAAGTGATCTGCCTGCCTTGGCCTCCCAAAGTGCTGGGATTACAGGTGTGAACCACCACACCTGGCCTATGAAAATTTTAAAATGTCAAAGATGACTCAGGTTTCTGGAATGAGCTTATTTATTTATTTGTTTATTTTGAGACAGGTTCTCACTCTGTTGCCATGGCTGGAGTGCACTGGTGTGATCTTGGCTCACTGCAGTCTCAGTCTGGACTTCCCAGGCTCAAGCAGTCCTCCCACCTCAGCCTTGCGAGTAGCTGGGACTATAGGCACATGCCACCATGCCCAGCTAATTTTTGCATTTTGTGATTTTGCCATGTTGCCCAGGCTGGTCTTGAATTCCTGGGCTCAAGCGATCCACCCGTCTTGGCCTCCCAAAGTGCTGCTATTATAGGCATGAGACACCGCGCCCGGCTCTATGTTTAGGTTTTGGAGGACCCTCCATACTGTTTTCCACTGCCGTGCAGCATTTCACATTCCCACCAGCAGTGCACAGGGCTCCAGTTTCCCCACTTCCTTGCTAGCACTTGTTTTCTCTTTCATAATTGGTGTGTGGTAGAATCTCATTGTAGTTTTGATTTTCATTTCTCTAACAATTAGTGACATGGAGCGTCTTTTCCTGTGCTTTTTGATCATTTGTATATCTTTGAAGGAATGTCTATTAGGCCAGACTCAGGAGACTGAGGCAGGAGAAGCGCTTGAGCCTGGGAGGTGGAGGTTGCAGTGAGCTAAGATTGCGTCACTACACTCCAGCCTGGGCAACAGGAGTGAAACCCTGTCTCAAAAAAAAAAAAAAGAAAAAGAAAAGAAAGAAAGAAATGTCTATTCAAGTCCTTTGCTCATTTTCTTTCTTTTCTTTTTTTTTTTTTTTGAGACGGAGTCTTGCTCTGTCACCCAGGCTGGAGTGCAGTGGCGTGATCTTGACTCAGTGCAAGCTCCGCCTCCTGGGTTGATGCTATTCTCCTGCCTCAGCCTCCCGAGTAGCTGGGACTACAGGCATCCACCACCACGTCCGTCTAATTTT
>NW_022166863.1:0-1351 GCF_008728515.1 Papio anubis | reverse complement strand
AGGGTTTAAAGAGGTTGGGGGCAGAAAAGTTATTCTGAGGGGGTTTAACAGCAGTCCTTGATAGTGGGTGAGCCAGGCGTTACTCATCTATCGGTCCGGCGACTGCCGGAGGACGCCTTCAATGGCATGCGGGGTTATAACGCGCAACTCTTGCCTTATGATAAGTTTATCAGCGTCTCGGACCATTAGGGCGGTCGCCGTGATTATCCGGAGGCAGGGTGGCCAGCCAGCAGCCACTGAATTTAATTTTTTTGACAAATAGGCAACTGGCCTCTGCCAGGGGCCTAGGTACTGTGTTAACACGGCTTTTGCAACACCTTTACTTTCATCCACGTATAAGTGGAAGGGCTTGGAGACATCAGGGAGCCCTAGCGCGGGGGCTGATAATAAGGCAGTTTTGATTTGCTGAAAGGCCAGCTCAGCCTCTTCCGTCCAATTGAAGGGCTGCCGTTCCTTTGTTGCCTGGTATAGGGGCTTGGCTAACTCAGCAAATCCGGGTATCTATAACCTACAGAACCTTGCCGACCTCAGGAATTCTCTCACTTGCCGTGTCGACTGGGGTCTAGGGATGCGTAGGACTGTTTCCTTTCGGGCTTTGGTTAGCCAGCGTTGCCCTCCTTTTAATAGGTACCTCAGATAAGTTACCTCCGACTTGCAGATCTGAGCCTTTGTTGCTGAGGCTCGGTAGCCTAGCTCCCCCAGAGTCTTCAAGAGGTCCTCAGTCCTTTGAACACAAGTTTCCAGGGATCTGGCTGCTATTAAGAGATCATCAACATATTGCAAAAGAGTTATTTCAGGGTGTTGCCACCGGTACTCACCTAGATCTTCATGAAGGGCTTCATCGAACAGGGTTGGCGAGTTCTTGAACCTTTGTGGCAGCCTGGTCTATGTTAGCTGACCGTTGATGCCCCTCTCAGGATCCGTCCATTGAAATGCAAAGAGTCCTTGACTTTTGGGAGCCAGAGGAAGGCTGAAGAAAGCATCTTTTAGATCAAGAATAGTATACCACTGTTTTTCGGGATGTAAAGCACTCAGAAGGGTGTATGGATTGGGCACAGTGGGATGTATGTCCATGACCTTTTTATTAACTTCTCTTAAATCCTGTACTGGCCTGTAGTCCGTACTGTTGGGTTTACGAACAGGTAACAGTGGAGTATTCCAGGATGAGTAGCAAGCCCGTAGGACTCCCTGGTCTAGGAGTCAGCGGATATGGGGCGTAATTCCTTCTCTTGCCTCCAGGGGCATAGGATATTGCCGAACCCGAACCGGGTCCGTCCCTGGCTTAACTTCCACAAATATGGCAGGTCGATGTTTAGCTAGCCCTAAGCCCCCAGTTTCTGCCCACGCTTCA
>NW_022166862.1:0-1351 GCF_008728515.1 Papio anubis | reverse complement strand
GGCCTGCCCGCCCCGCCTGAGGACTCTACTCACCACCCTGCTCCTCCACAGCCCCAAGTTCCTGGGGGGCTGGGGCCCCTGGAGCGGACTCATTAACAGGGTTCTGGGCAGCAGGGAGGAATTTCTCATGCCTCTCGTGGTCGCCCACAACCGGCAACACCATATCCTGCAGCTCCAGCAGCTTCACCTGAAGGGAGGGGTGCTCAGTTACCACGCCTGAGCTGGCGCCAACACCCACCCTCGCCCCAACCCCCGCAGAGATGTTGCACACCCTCTACCTTCATCTCCTCCTCCTTCTGGGCCAGCCTGCTGGCTTCCTCCTCCTGGTGCCGCATGTTTGGCGCTGCCCCCTGGCTCTCATATACCGTGATGTACTCTCCTGTGAGAGGACACGGCTCAGACACTGGGGCCCCTCTGAAGGCCCTGCAGCTCCCTGTGCCCGTGCCCTGGCCTCCTGCTTACTCATGCCATCTGTCGCTCCAGAGAGCTGGATGAATCCAAGCTCTAGTTTCTCCACCTGCTGCTTCCCGTCCACCTTCTCCCTCGGGAGGTCCATAAAACTGCTCTGGAGCCAAAATAATAGGGTCACATCACGGGAGTCACCTGTCCTGCCCCATCCCCACTTTTCTTGGCCCATGCCAGGACTCACTCACCTTCACCTTCTCCATGGCCTCCCTCAGGGCCCAGTAGCTCTCCCCACACACAAACTCACCCCCAGTCCCTGGGGCCGGGGCCACTGCCTCTGGCTCCTTCCAGGCTGAGGCCACCAGGTGAGCCAGGTGCAGGCAGCACAGCCTTTGCACCTTCCATTGCCCACATAGCCCTGCCTGCTCCTCCTAGAAACTGGCTCCAGCGGAGTTGAAAATGCCACTCGAAGGCAAGAGGTGAGTATTCTTGTAGGGGCATACGCAGAACAAATGGGGCAGGGAGGTGGAGCACAGCCCCTTCCCTTGGGGCCTCAGAGAGTGCACCTGTTGGTCACAGGTGAAGTGGTATCTGACCACTGGCTCCCGGAAGGACTGAAGGTCCAAAGAAATCAGAAGGCGGGGAAAGCAAGAGCCTAAGGGGGTCTGGGAGGGGCCACAGAGGAAGGTGGCAAAGCGGGGGCAGGGAAAGTCAGACTCACCGTGGCCTCCTGGCTCTCCACGTCCTCTGGGACACTCGGCATAGGCTGAGGCACCGTCTCCTCCTCACTGTCGGCATGTCCTCCTCCATCTCCTGTGGGGAGGTGGCCAGAGGGGTCCTCAGAAAACCCAACAAGGGAAGTACTGTGGGCCCACCTCTGTCCCCACCCTCACTGTGTAACCCTGAGCCAGCCCCTCCCCAGAGGGGAATGAGCTGCTGTTCTTTA
>NW_022166861.1:0-1351 GCF_008728515.1 Papio anubis | reverse complement strand
GGTACTGTATCTATAGCGCCAGGATAGAATTTCTATCGCCTATACTTTTGGATTGGTAAATGGTTTAGTGTAAATTAGTTTGGTATTAGTTTTGATTGGGTTTGGAGCTAGTGTTAGCTCAAGGCAATCAAATGGTATTGAGATCTTCCGGGTGTAAGCCGGATGCTTTATGTTAAGCTATGCTTTGATTTATCCAAGTGCACCTTCCAGTACACTTACCGTGTTACGACTTATCTCCTCCATATAAATATTGGGGTGTTTAGTTAAGTTAGTCCTTAAATATACTTGAGGAGTGACGGGCGGTGTGTGCGTGCTTTATGGCCTGGTTCAATTAAGCACTCTGTTCTTAATTGACTGCTAAATCCTCCTTGGACTCTTAGGTTTCATAAGAGTTATCGTGGGGTTTTCTGGAGTAGAAAATGTAGCCCATTTTTTACCATCTCATAGGCTACACCTTGACCTAACGTTTTTGCGGGGACGGTTATGCTAACTTTGTGGCCTTATCAGGGTTTGCTGAAGATGGCGGTATATAGGCTGAGCAAGAGATGGTGAGGTGGATCGGGGTTTATCGATTACGGAACAGGCTCCTCTAGAGGGATGTGAAGCACCGCCAAGTCCTTTGAGTTTCAAGCTGTTGCTCATAGTATTCTGGCGAGTAGTTTTGTTATTTTAATTATTGAGGTTTAGGGCTAAGCATAGTGGGGTCTCTAATCCCAGTTTGAGTCTTAGCTATTGTGTGTTCAGAAATTTTAAAGCCACTTTCGTAGTTTATTTTACATCAGCTAAGGTTTTACAATTTAGATGGAGTTTAGCTTTATTCGATTAGATCTTAAACACCCTTTACGCCGGTCTCTATTAACTTGGGTTAATCGTATGGCCGCGGTGGCTGGCACGAAATTAACCAACCCTAATTGTAGCATAGCTTAGTTAAACTTTCGTTGATTGCTAAAGGTTTGTCACTGCTGTCTCCTGTGGGGGTGTGGCTGAGCAAAGTGTTTTGAGCTGCATTGTGCGTGCTTGATACTTACTCCATATGATCGTTGTGATTTATAGGGTGTCCTCACTGGGGCGGGGATGCTTGCGTGTGTAATCTTGCTAAGAGTTAATAGAAAGGCTAGGACCAAACCTATTTGTTTACGGGGTATGTAAGTCCGTCTAAACATTTTCAGTGTCTTGCTTTAGGTGGATTAAGCTACGTAAACAGGAAAAAAGTATAGTTGTGAGGTTTTGTCTTTGGGGTTGTGGTATAAGGATACAGATTTAGTAGTGAGTAAATGCGTGGGAACGAGAAAGCAGGGAGAAGGTGGAAATTGGTGTTAAGAGTGGTAAGGTGAAGTAATTTTATATTGAG
>NW_022166860.1:0-1351 GCF_008728515.1 Papio anubis | reverse complement strand
CAACTTTCACCTTCAAGTGGTGTCAGCTGTCAGCATCTTTTGCAGAAGTCAAATCCAACTTTTAATTCGGGTGAGTGGTCCTAGGGAAGTCCCCGTGGGGCCAATAGGTGCATGGTGAGGGGTGCTGTCCATGCAGCTGTGGGCTCAAAGAGCGTCGGAACCACTTGCTTGTGTATCTTGTGCTCCAGAACATGCCAAAGCCTAACCTGTGTGTGCATGCGTGTGCGTGCATATGCATGCATGCTTGTGTGTGTGTGTACACCTATATACCTATTAAATATATACATCTTGCCTGAATGTAATGAAGACATGCTCCTGCAGTTGACTCACCTGGTGACGTGACAGGTCAGAAAACGCAGTCTTTGGTGGTCCGCTCAAGTTCCAGCTAGCTGTCACTAGCTGTGCCATGGTGAAGTATAGATGTTCAGTGTCCATCAGGGCCTAGAGGACAACCTGAGAGCTGGTTCTCAGAAGAGCAATTATGTGCAGAGGAGGGTGTGGTTTTGTCCCAGAACCCTAGGGGTCTGTGCTCTGGGCCTGTCTGTGACTCTGCCATGCATCATGGGATCTAATTGCCACCGTGGCCTGACGGGGAGACCAGCTTTTACATCGACCTGCTCTGGAGGCTTTGCTCTTTCTGGGTCTCATGTGGAACTGGCAGTTTGTAGGTTAATTGGAAAGTGAGCAGAGTAGCGTGTGTGGTCTGGTGGATGTTGCTTGCAGAGCTCCAGAGAGACTCCGAGTGCCTGCCCGTCTCTAGTGCCGGTGGACGTGGGCACAGCACCCTGTCCTCCCCCTCACAGAGTGCATCCATACCTTCCTAGATCACGGGCCCCAGAAACTTCAAAGCAGCAGCCCTGTGCATTCTTACGAGAGTTACATCCCAGCCCAGGTGGTCATAATTTCACCAAAACAGTGGGGTGTCTTGTTTCCTGTCCACATCACTAATGTGATGGGCCACAGTGGCGTCCTATGGAATGGCAAGACAGCCGGCAGCCCTGAGCTCTAGGTTGCATGGAGGAAGTGGAGAGGTAGCACAGCCCTGATGCACTCCCACCAAGGCTGCTGCTGTCCCTGCCAGATGAGAACAAGACAGCTTGTGGACATGAGATTGCAGGAGACAAAACCTCAACCTATATCAGTAGGTACAGAGAAAAATCATCTGCCAGATCAGTGGCTGCAGACCAGAGATCTGGGACTATATTGATTTGTTCCAATAAAGAGACCACATCTGAAGTAGCAGATGCTCAGGCTCCTGGGCTGGGGTCTTGTGTCCCTGGGAGGCTCTGCTGTCTTAAGCGGCAGCTCTGTTCCCTGCAGGTGCGTGGGCAGCCATGCTGCTGGGCTACCT
>NW_022166859.1:0-1351 GCF_008728515.1 Papio anubis | reverse complement strand
GTTCTTTTTGATGTGTGATTTCACTTCTCAGTGTTACAGCTTTCTTTTCATGGAAGAGTTTGATAACACTGCTTTTGAGGAATCTGCAAATGGATATTTGGGAGTGAATTGAGTCCAATACTGAAAAAAGAAGTATCCTCAGATAAAAACTAGAAAGAGTCTTTCTGAGAAACTGTGCCATGACGTGTGAATTCGTCATACACAGTTACACCATTCGTTTAATTGAACTTTTTGATAACTGTTTTCGTGGAATCTGCAATAGGGTGTTTTTGAAAGTATTGAAGCCTATGGTGACAAAGGAAATATCCTCAGATAAAAACCAAAAATAAACTTTCTGTGTAACTGCTTTGTGGTATGTGAATTCATCTTATAGAGTTACACCATTCTTTTCATTGAGAAGTTTGCTAACACCTTTTTTGTGGAATCTACAATGGGATATTCCGGAACACATTGAGGAATATGGTGAAAAGGAAATATCTTCAGTTAAAAACCAGAAAGAATCTATCTGAGAAAGAGCTTTGGATGTGTGAATTCATCTCACAGAGTTACACCACTCTTTCCATAAAGCAGTTGGGTAGCACTCTTTTTGGAGAATCTGAGAAGGGAAAATTTGAATAGCATTGAAGCATATATTGAAAAGGGAAATATCCTCAGCTAAAAACTAGAAAGAAACTTTCTGAGAAACTGCTTTGTGATGTGTGAATTCATCTCACAGATTTCATGACTCTTTTCTTGGAACAGTTTGCTAAAAGTGTTTCCGTGGAATTTACGATAGGATATTTGGGAGTGTGTTGAAGTCTAAAATGACAAAAGAAATGTCCTCAGACAAAAAACAAAAAGAAGCATTCTGAGAAACAGCTTTGGGATATGTGAATTCACCTCACAGATTTACACCTTTCTTTTCATGGAGCACTTTTCTAACACTAATTTCATGTTTTCTACAAAGGGATATTCGGGAGAGAATTGAGGCCTATGGTGAAAAAGGAAATATCCTCAGACAAAAAAAAGAAAGAAGCTTTCTGAGAAACTGCATTGTGGTTTGTGAATTCATCTCACAGAGTTACTTGATTCTTTTCATGGAGCAGTTTTGTAGCACTGTTTTTGAGGATTATGAGAAATGATATTCTAGATCATATTGAAGCCCATGGTGAAAAAGGAAATGTCCTGAGATAAAAACTAGAAAGAAACTTTCTGAGAAACTGCTTTGTGATGTGTGAATTCATCTCACAGAGTTACGCCTTTATTTTCTTGCAGCAGTTTGCTAACACTGTCTTCGTGGAATCTGCAAAGGGATATTTGGGACCACATTGAGGCCTATGATTTAAAAGGAAATATCCTCAGATAAAAACTA
>NW_022166858.1:0-1351 GCF_008728515.1 Papio anubis | reverse complement strand
AGCCAAGATCTTGCCACTGCACTCCAGCCTGGGTGACAGAGTGACACTCTGTCTCAGAAAAAACAAACAAACAAACAAACCCCCAAACAAACAAACAAACAAACCCAATAAAGTCATTTTAAAAATTAGCCAATTACAAGGAGCACATCTAAAGTCTCAGTATACACAAGGGTTGAAAATATAATGATGATGCAGGATACTTAAATTCTCACTGAAGGAAAGATTAATGGCAGACAAAATAGACTTTAAAGCAAAACAGAACCCCTAGAACTAGAACAGATTATTACACAAATGATACCATACAGTATCCTGTCACAACTTTTTTTTTTCCAATCAACATTATGTTTTTGAGGCTTATCTAACTCTTTTTTTTTTTTTTTTTTTGGTAGGATCTTGCTCTGTTGCCCAGGTTGGAGTGCAGTTGCATGATCAAGGCTCACAGCAGCCTTGAACTCCTGGGCTTAAGCCATTCTCCTACCTCAGCCTCCTGAACAGCTGGGACTACAGGTGCATGCCGCCATGCCTGGCTAATTTTTAAAATTTCTGTAGAGATGGGGTCGTGCTCTGTTGCCCTGGCTGGTCTTGAACTTTTGGTATCAAGCAATCTCTCTGGCTCAGCCTCCCAAAATGCTGGGATTACAGGTGTGAGCCACCTCACCTGGCCTGGTATATGTTTTGTTTAGGCATTTAGCATTTCTTGCTGGACGCTGGGCAATCCCCCAGCGCCCCCACCTCCTGGAATTTATGGATGTCAGGGTGCCTACATTGACACACAGGTACCAATGGATATGGAATGCAATTTATTGCTCACATAGTCAACACCACAAATATTTCTTGAAGGGCTTCGACTTTGGTTTGGAGTGAAAGAGTGAGGGTGGGAGGCGGTGGCTCTGGTTTTTAGTGTGGTTAGAAGTGGGGTGGGAGGGCTCCACGCAGGAGTGTGCATGGTTTAGACTTCCCTGCCTATGCGAAGGGATAGAGAACACAAGCTTTCTTATAGGTTTGCCTGGGTGTGGGCAAAAGGGAAAGGGCCAGTGATGTGGCTTGGAAGCTGTCAGTGGCCAAACATCAAAAATCATTAACTCTAGCACCCTATGCGTAGTCTTAATTTATTTCTTTTGACTAGTGCCAGCATTTTACCATGTGGAACAAACTTAATTTTCGTATCAATGTCTCTACTGAGGAACAATCAGTGTTTTATACCTTTTCACTCTGATGAATGGTTCTGCAGTGAGCACCTCTGTATAGAATCTGTGCAAGCGTTTTTCTCAGGGAGATACCGGGATAAAGAATAGCGAGGTTGGGCCGGGTGCGGTGGCTCAAGCCTGTAATCCCAGCACTTTGGGAGGCC
>NW_022166857.1:0-1352 GCF_008728515.1 Papio anubis | reverse complement strand
GGCAAACATCTCTTCTTTTATAGAACCTCTTCTGTTTGTTGATTAAGTTGATATATATGGTGTCAGAAATGGGACCTGCATGAGATTACTATCTGAAGGAATTGGTGGTTCTTGGAATTGCTGTGCAGCTCACTTGGGCTCTCTGAGCTCTCTCCTTACATGGATGGCTCTTCTTTTCTACCATGGTGAGTCCCATCTCAGGCTGAGCCTCCCTTCTTTTTGTTAGAGGCTTTTTGATTTATTTTGTTAGAGTCTTTTTGGTATTATTTGAGATCTGGTTTACATAAGACCCCCCGCCTTTTTTTTTTTGAGACGGAGTCTCCCTCTGTCACCCAGGCTGCAGTGCAGTGGCACGATTTTGGCTCACTGCAACCTCTACCTCCTGGGTTCAAGTTATTCTCCTGCCTTTGCCTCCCAAGTCACTGGGATTACAGGTGAGCCACCATGCCCAGCTAATTTTTGTATTTTTACTAGAGATGGAGTCTCACCATGTTGGCCAGGCTGGTGTTGAACTCCTGACCTCAAGTAATCCACCTGCCTCAGCTTCCCAAAGTGTTGAGATTACAGGCGTGAGCCACCGTGCCCGGCTTGGACAAGACCACCTTAGTAAAGGACCATACATCCTTCCTGAAATGATAAAATACTTTTTTGTCTTTTCTGGTAAGCCCTTCCTGGTATAGAGACCAGTGTCTTTGTGAATTGCGTGCTCTTGGTTTCTGCAGAGTTTGCGTTCTGTCTGTGAGGCACGCCTCTTCTGGTTTGTGCACCTAGTTTCATATTTTGTTTGATCTGCACACCTCAGTTAACATTTCTGTGAACACTTTTATCTTGGTTTCTTTTGATTTGGTTTGACCCTTCACTCGCTTGTTTCCAAAAAATCTTTCAAGAGCAAAAATAAAAATTCTTTTTTTTTTTTTTTTTGAGACAGAGTTTTATTCTTGTTGCCCAGGCTGGAGTGCAATGGCGCAATCTCGGCTCACCGCAACCTCCGCCTCCCAGGTTCAAGCGATTCTCCTGCCTCAGCCTCCTAAGTAGCTGGGATTACAGGCATGTGAAAAATAAACACTCTAAATGCTGGGTATGTGATGGTGTGATGGCTAATTAACAGCCACCAGGGTGGTCACCATTATCTAAAATACCTGTCTAAACTCCTGACCTTCCCTGACAGGATTTACAGGATTTTCTTTGCTCTTGGAAGATTAATACGAAGTGGAAAGGGATTCTCAAACATTAAGGCATGTCAGGTTTTCTGTTGGGGGGGGGCGGTTTCCAGCTGGCACATATTATGGCCTATTCTTGTGCACATTTTTTTTTTTTTTGAGATGGAGTCTCGCTCTGTTGCCCAGGCTAGA
>NW_022166856.1:0-43643 GCF_008728515.1 Papio anubis | reverse complement strand
ATATAAATATATATTTATATATATTCATATAAATATATATATATTTTTTAGACGGAGTCTTGCTCTGTCATCCAGGCTGGAGTGCAGTGGCGTGATCTCGGCTCACTGCAAGCTCCACCTCCCAGGTTCACACCATTCTCCTGCCTCAGCCTCCCGAGTAGCTGGGACTACAGGTGCCCGCCACTACGCGCAGCTAATTTTTTGTATTTTTAGTGGGGATGGGGTTTCACCGTGTTAGCCAGGATGGTCTCGAACTCCTGACCTCGTGATCCATCCGCCTCAGCCTCCCAAAGTGCTGGGATTACAGGAGTGAGCCACCACGTTCAGCCATCATTTATATTATTACAAATATCTTTTTTTTATTCAAGATAGTTATGAATTATGAAGCATTAAATTGGGTACTTCCGCCACTGAACTGCACTCTTACCATGAGCAAATATGTTATAATATAAACCTTTGAAGGTTGCTCCTAGTCTAATAGACTCTAAAAGATAACTTGCTAAAAAAGTATCAGTAGTCGACTCTCTCATTAGCTCTTGTAGCAACACAGAAGCACCACAGCAGACTGAAGGAAACTTAATACAACCTCTCAAGAATCTACATAGGCATCAAAAAATAACTTCTGAAGGAGCATGGTGTTCCTCTTATGGAGAAAGAATCAAATATTGGCTCATAGAAGGTTAAAGTGGATGTAGCATGAATACAATGTGTTGAACTCTTATTCTTACATCTCGTAACTTCAGGTTCTATCTCCCTCTTCTAATATGAGGCCTAGATCAAATGGTAGTGAACTGGATGTCTTCATACCCTTAACGAGCATCAGAACATTATGTAGGTGATCTGAAGCTTAAAGCTGGTGAGAAATCAACATAGTATAGGATTTATGAGAGGAGAGAGGGCTTTGATAAGGTTTTTCTCTAAAGCTAGAGTCCTTAGAGGCAGTCCTCCACTTGTTACATCTTCTGTTTATTATGTCTTTTACATCTACTAATGGAAATAGTCATTAACCTATGATCGCTGCCTCTCATTCTCTTTGTGCCCCAGTGAAGGGCCATTTTTCCATCTCAATCCCTGTGAAGTCAGACATTGCTCCTGTTGCTCGGTTGCTCATATATGCCGTTTTACCTACTGGGGACGTGATTGGGGATTCTGCAAAATACAAGGTCGAAAATTGTCTGGACAACAAGGTGGGTACTTTACATAATAAAATCTTCAACATTTTAAACTAGAAGTTACTACTGTTATCGTTTGTTTTATACATGTGAACATTAGGGCCAAAAGGGTTAAACAAATTCCCCAGAGACTTTCAGCAAGGTAGTGGCAGAGTCATACTAAGAAGCAGAATCACTTGATTCCTGGTACAAAACTCTCAAACTTCTCCTAGCATTGCCTCTTACCAATTACACAGTTCAGAGTACATTATTCCCTTCTTCTATGGTAAAATGTTGGGAAATATGTAAGCACGTGTTTGAGACTACTAAGGAGCCAAAAGAAAAAATGCAAGAGCACCTCAACCCATGCACGTTCCACCAAAATTAATAAGCACCTTGCCGTGTATCAAAGATAAAAATGGCATTTCATGACTAGTAATTTATAAGAATAATTAGAAATAATTCTAATGGCTCAAGTGATTCTTGAGAAGGAAAGAGAAGTGTAGGGGACAAAAAGCTTCAGGATTGACATAATGCCAACCCTCCACGAAGTCAAGCAGAGTGGTTATACATTGTACATGAGGAACACTGCAAATGCGAGTGAATGCATGGGTAAACCGGGAAATTTGCTTTTCTGACCTTTTGTTCCAATTTCACAGGTGGATTTGAGCTTCCGCCCATCACAAAGCCTCCCAGCCTCACACGCCCACCTGCAAGTCACAGCGGCTCCTCAGTCCCTCTGCGCCCTCCGTGCTGTGGACCAAAGCGTGCTGCTCATGAAGCCTGATGCTGAGCTCTCGGCGTCCTCGGTGAGTTCTCAGCAGCCTCAGGAATCAAGAAGGGCCATGCCAGGGGCTCAGAGCAAGGAAAAATGCCTGGATAAGTAGGATAAGATCAATTAAAATTATATTTATCTAGGAATTAATTGTTTTGGGCTCTCTTGTGGGCTTTCATTGGTAAGGAATTTTATATATATACAAAACTACTCACTTCTATAGGTAAAAAAAAAAAAGTATCGCTTAATACAGTATAATGAATCAAATAAAAGAATTTTTTAAAAGATGAAATGTGATGAAAATTAACAACCAAAAAAGGACTCGTTATTCAGATATGTTAAGCTTCTTGCTCAAGTGTACATAGCAATGCAAACTCAAATCTTCTGATTGTGTCAAGACATCCGTATATGCAAGGCTGGAGAGAATACAGAGCAGATTGTGAGAAGTGCTATAAGAGAAGTGTAGTTATGCAAAATAAAAGAAAGGATTAACTGAGCAATCAGGGAAGCCATTTGGAAATTATATATTTAAAATGTAAAAAGACCATGCACTACCCAAAGTCCTTAAAATCCCAGAGCTCTGTGCAACCAATAATAGGAGTTTTCAAACTAGTTTCAACGTTTCAAAAAGCCTAACGAAAGTGATACAGGTACCTGTACTAAGACTACACAGGCTAAAGGAAATATCACATTTCTGTTTTTCTAAGAATTATGGTTGGGTCTGGTGGCTCTTGCCTATAATCCCAACGCTTTGGGAGGCCAAGGCGGGTGGATCACTTGAGGTCAGGAATTTCAGACCAGCCTGGCCAACACGGCCAGTGAAACCCCGTCTCTACTAAAACTACAAAAATTAGCCAGGCAGGTGGTGGTAGCGCCTGTCGTCCCAGCTACTTGGGAGGTTGAGGCAGAAGCATCACTTGAACCCAGGAGGTGGAGGTTGAGTGAGCCGAGATCATGCCATTGCACTCCAGCCTGGGCAATAGAGCAAGACTCAATCTCAAAAAAAAAAAAAAAAAAAGAATTATATCTGCTGAAATAATTGCTTTCCCAAGCTACACATCATTTCCATCATTTCCATCATCTCTGCATTGCTACCCCATTCTGACCCATTCAGCCTTACACTACGGAAGTATCAGAATACTTTCCCTTTTTGTCCATAGGTTTTTGGGGGAACAGGTAGCGTTTGGTCACATGAATAAATTCTTTAGTGGTGATTTCTGAGATTTTGGTGCAACCATCACCCGAGCAGTATACGTTGTACCCAATTTGTAGCCTTTTATCCCTCACCCCCCTTCTACCCTTCCCCCTGAATCCACAAAGTCCATTGTATCATTCTTATGCCTTTGCATCCTCAAAGCTTAGCTCCCACTTCCTAATATGTATTATCTCTGAGGAACTTAGGAAAAATGAATTACTATATAATTGACATTGATAACTGAAATCTTTGAAAATATGGAGCTAATAGAAGAAATAGCAAAAGGGTATGCTGAATTGGAACAGCAAAAACTAGTTAACGGCATGTACTAATAGTAGTTTTTTCACATCTTCAGATTTTTAATATGAGGCCAATTGTAATAACCTCTTACTGAAGTTTTTTCTACTACCATAATTGAACAAAGAGAAATTTGTATTTTTATTTTCCTGAAATAGAAACTTATAAGAAAATATTTCTTACTTGTTTGTCCTTCTAATGGGATTTTAACTGAAAATATTAGAATACTTCTAAAGGAAGCAGTAAGTACATTTCAGCAGTAGGATCTCAAGAGGATATGTGGGAAAATAATATACATGTTTTATGTTTTGAATAACATAATTTTATAATTCTCAAAGAATTTTTCAAATTATAACAACCCTGATGGGTAGATAAGGCAGACAATCCTATGTATTAATAATAAAGCCGAAGCTTTCAGGGATTTAGTAGTAGACCCGAGTTAAAACACCAGCTCTTCTCAACCTTTGATTAGTGTTTTACCAGTGAAATACTTTGCTGCTACTAGTATAGGCCATTCATTCAACACATTTATTTAATGCCCACTGTGTTCTAGGCATTATACTAAGTGCTAGTAGAGATCAAGCAGTGAGCCACTGGAAAGATAAAAATTTATGTCTCATGGAAGTTACATTGTCTGTCCCATAGGTAAGACAGATGATAATTATGGAATATGCCACAATAAAGCAGGGAGAGGAAAGGAGAAATGTTAAGATACTTTGAGAAGGTGTCTAATTTCATCACACCACTCACTTTGTTCATCCGTTCTTGTCAATCAGTTTTAAACTCCTACAAATATAATGCAATGTAATGATCACAATTTTTATGTCTGTCTGTCTTCTCACCTTCAAATGGACTTGAAAGCATCATGCCTAGGATTTTACAGTTAAAGTTTTATGTATTATATGAAGATCTGGAGCATTTTGTTTCCACTAATAATACCTAAGAAAATGCCATCATATCCTGTGGAGAGAGGATATGCCTATCGTGTGCCTGTTTAGAACATGCACCCATTAACTTTGTTGCTTACCACAAGATAAGCACAAAACTATCATTTCCTTCTCTCATCTCAAAGCTTTGTGCAATGTCACATATACATCAGACCTCGATTTTTCAATTAATAAAATTTTATTTCATTCCAGTGTTGAGTCTAGTGGCGGCCTCTGAACTGTGTAACGAAGTAGTATGGCCCTTGAGTACTTAGATGGAGTGTTTTTTTTCCCTAAAATTGTTAAACATCTTCAAAATGAAAACACTGTGTCAAGAAAATGATCCATACCCACTATAAATCATCAGAGCAATGAGAGCACTCAAAGAAAGACTGATGTTCATTATTCCTATTCTTTTCTCCTTGAACTTAAAAAAAAGTCACAAATAAGTTTGCCTTTTTGTCTTTTGAATTTGTACAGGTTTATAACCTGCTACCAGTAAAGGACCTCACTGGCTTCCCTGAGCCTTTGAATGACCAGGACGATGAAGACTGTGTCAATCGTCATAATGTCTATATTAATGGAATCACATATACTCCAGTATCAAATACAAATGAAAAGGATATATATAGCTTCCTACAGGTAAAATCCTTATGTTGTAGATGGTCTGATCTTAAGGTTCTTAAAATATTACACTTGGAAAAGAGTCTTTATTTGAATGCCTTCATGTCCTAGTTGAGGGTAATGGGATATAAAGAGGTAAGTGGCTTCTCCACTAATAGCAGCAGATCTGCTAAAAGCTGCTGAACTAAGCTGGAACTTTCTGGAATATTATTCAAGTTTCCTTTTTTCACAGAAATTAATTGCTCTGTGATGTTTATTAATATCGTATATACAAAATAATTACTGTTGAAAGAGTTTAATGAAAAGAATAAAATTACCTCCTTAAGTATACAAATATCCCTTCTACACATGTGAATATTCAAAGTTTAATATTAAGTTAACTGGATTGCTTGTCAAATTCAATGAAAAGAAGTATCCACCTATGTATATTTTATAATATATATTTACTGATTAGATAATAATTTCCTTTGCAGGACATGAGCTTAAAGGCATTCACCAACTCAAAGATTCGTAAACCCAAAATATGTCCACAGCTTCAACAGTATGAAAGGAATGGACCTGAAGTTCTACGTGTAGGTTATTATGGTAAACAAAAAATTAATACATATGTATTACCTAATATATTCACTGGCTTTTAAATTTTTTTAAAGATACAATGTGACAAAAATTAACAAAAGAAAGGACTTGTGAGTCATACATATTATGGTTATTGCTCAAGGTCACATAGCAATATAAACTCAAATTCTAGTAAATGGAGATAGATGTGTTAGGCTGAAAAGGAAAGAGAAAGTTTCCAAGCATAGGATTAGTGTAAAGAGAAATAGAAATGTTCACAAAACAGGACTACATTCTCCATCAGTCAGGTAAAAACGCTGTTCAACTTCCCCAACACATCAACCAATATTGATGTTGGAACCACACACATTCATCAATGACATGAGCTACTTCTTTGATGAACTGAATAGTAATCAAGCATTTATTTATAGTCCCTTATTGTCAAATCATGATTGAGGATAAGTTGAGTGCAGAGAAAAGAGGGTCAAAAATCAAGGAAAGCATTTAGGGAGAATCAATTGGCTCTACAGAATTCACTATGAAGTCTATGGTGTATTTTACTATTTATAAATTATATTGTGCCATCCTTTATCAGTAAGGTTGATAGTAAATTTATGCATGTATAAGTTTATATATGCACAATTTTTTTCCAGAGAGCTGGTTGTGAAATATTGACCAGCACACCCTTACTAGAAGGTGAATAGAGTGAAAGAAACTAACTGTAATCTTCTGACACGATAGAGAATAGTCTTTATTATCACTGAACTTTTCCCTCCTGTAAACTGTTTCTCAAAGCCACTGTCGTAACATCTGTGTTAGTTTTTCCTTGCTCCTGCAGAGGAGCACACCAATGGAAACTTGGATTCCTGCCCTCTTCACGGCCTTGTGTCATAGCACTCTCCACTTAGCACAGCGGCAGCAGCCACCAAGGACTCCACAAAGTCCTTGTGCCCCACAGATAATCCAAGCCTCTGTCTGCCAAACTCTCTATAGCCTCTGCTTATGATCCTCCTCCCCCAGCTCACTCCTAGCTTATTCTTTTTTTTGTGGGGGGGGAGCGGTGGGTTAGTTGGTTGGTTTGTTTGAGACGAAGTCTCACTCTGTCGCCCAGTTCGCCCAGGCTGGAGTGCAGTGGCGCGATCTCCGCTCACTGCAAGCTCCGCCTCCCGGGTTCACGCCATTCTCCTGCCTCAGTCTCCCGAGTAGCTGGGACTATAGGCGCCCGCCACCACACCTGGCTAAATTTTTTTTTTGTATTTTTTAGTAGAGACGGGGTTTCACCGTGTTAGCCAGGGTGGTCTTGATCTCCTGACCTCGTGATCTGCCCGCCTCGGTCTCCCAAAGCGCTGGGATTACAGGCGTGAGCCACCGCGCCCGGCCACTCCTAGCTTATTCTAATACTTCATAAGTCATCCAACATCCAACATATTTCCTCCTCAAAGAAGCTTTCCCTAATGACCCAAGTGCCCTCTCCTCCTTCCTCTCTATTTCATCAGACGATTTGGGTTTTTTTTGGTGACAACTATTACGTTCTCTCATAAGCTTTATCTGTATGTTTATTGTAGTATCTTATCCCTCACCCAACATAGATGCAGATGTAATGGGAAGAGGCCAGGCACGCAAGCTGCAACTTGAAGAGCCTCACACAGAGACTGTACGAAAGTACTTCCCTGAGACATGGATCTGGGATTTGGTGGTGGTAAAGTAAGTAACTTCCTGCATATACAATATGCAACGATAGAGGTCCCTCACTATTTTCAATTCTTTGCTAGTTTTCCTGTTTTTATTGTTTTATTTGTTTATGATGTACAACATGATGTTTTGATATACATACACATACACACAGTGAAATGATTACTACAGTCAAGCAAATTAACACATCTATTAGCTCACATTGTTACCTGTTTTTGTGTGCGTGGCAAGCGCACCTAAAATCTATCATTTTAGCCAAGTTTCAGTATCCAACTATATAGTCATTATAGTTGACTATATTATCAACTATAGTCCTCATGCTGTACTTTAGATTTCTAAATTTATTCATCCTACATAACTTCAACTTTGTACCTTTTGACCTGCTTCTCCCCATCCGTGTAACCCCAACCACCCTTCTACTCTCTGTTCCTATGTATTCAACTTCTTTTAGCATCCACATACAAGTAAGATCATGCAGTATTTGTCCTGTGTCTGGCTTATTTCACTTAGCATAATCTCCCCCAGCTTCATCCATGTTGTCACAAATGGCAGGATCTTCTTCGACTTAAGGCTGAATAATATTCCATTATGCATAGCCACAATTTATTTATCCATTCACCCAGACACTTAGGTTGTTTTTATATCTTGACAACCGTGAATAATGCTGTCATGAACACCAAAACACATATATCTCTACGAGGTGCTTATTTCATTTCCTTTGGGAGTATACCCAGAAGAGGGATTTCTGGGACATATGGTAGTTTCCATTTGAAAATTTTTGAGGTATCTCCATACCGTTTTCCATAATGGCTGTGGCAATGTGCATTTGTACCCAGGACAGTGAAGAAACTCCTTCCAAAGTGATACTGGAAATGGAGTTTTATCCCTGAAACAAGCCAGTGGCGCAGGTGGGGAGAAGGAGTGGGAATGGCCATATGCTCCCTTTCAGGCTCCTGGAGTCTTGTCTACCTCTCCCTTTCACTCCCAGATGCAAACTGTTTAGAAGCCCAACCCTTAGGAGGCAGCCAGAAATGTGTGTAGACAAACTCCTTCGAGGGAGAGACCGGAAGCTAGGAGATTTTGCCTGTTCTCTCCGTATTGAGGCAAGGGGTGGTTGGGGGCAGGTAGCCACTGGCATTGCTCAAAGGCCTATTTAAAACCACCTCTATGTTCACTGTGGTCTAGGGAGACTCCTGATTGCAGAGCTCCAACTACTCCTGGGTGATTTAGGAGCCCGACCCTTAGGTAGGAGCTGTAGACGCTGGGGTGCTTGATGCATAGACAAATTATTCCCAGGGGTATGCTGGAGACCTGGTTTTATCTGTGGGGTGAGCCGGGGGAAGGAGGCATGGGAAGTGCCCTTACTGCTTCTCAGGCTCCCTGTAAGTCGATCGTTTTCCTGCCCCTTCTGCTTCCCCGTGCAGGCTAGTTAGAAGCCCAACACTCAGTCAGCAACTGAGGAAGTGGGTAGACGAAGCCTAACTAGGAGCTGTTAGCTAATTTTTCAGTACTGAAGTACTTCTTTCAAACGCATTGCTAATTTCAGGAGATGTTTAACGTAAATACATCAGCTAAGAAGTCTTACTAATCTAATTGCATCAGAGCTAAAAAATTTTGTGCAAATTTAATTCTAAGATTTCCAGAAAATGGGCATAAAGACCAAATATAACCAAGTACTGCACAGATTAATGCCTGTAAGAGATCCCTCATTGGTTGGCAATCCTGAGTTAAATACAGATTCAGTCAGACCCACTATACACAATAGTAGTAGAATTTAAAATTATAAAGCAGCCCTCAGTGGAACAGCATTTTTGGGAAGAGAACTGAAGAACAATCTCAAACTGCATATTACATTTATAACTATATTGTCTGTAAAAAGTTATGCTACAATTCTGATATACTACAATTAAAAACAGCTGGAAGAAAAGGCCTTATATTCCCCATCTCAATCCTTGATTATACTCTCCGTTATTGGTCTTTCTATTGAGTGTTTTTAAGTCGTGACAGTAGAATCATTCCTAGGGATTCTCTCCCTAGAGAGGATGTATTTAACTGCTTCATTTCTATCCTTCACTTTCCCTCCTCTCCAGCTCATCAGGTGTGGCTGAGGTAGGAGTAACAGTGCCTGACACCATCACTGACTGGAAGGCAGGGGCTTTCTGCCTGTCTGAAGACGCTGGACTTGGTATCTCTTCCACTGCCTCTCTCCGAGCCTTCCAGCCCTTCTTTGTGGAGCTCACAATGCCCTACTCTGTGATCCGTGGAGAGGTCTTCACACTCAAGGCCACGGTCCTAAACTACCTTCCCAAATGCATCCGGGTAAGGATCTCTTTCCTCAATTACACACAAGGTAGCCATCAAGTAAATTAAAAGTTGCATTCCTAGGAGTACTGACAAACTCTTGTATGCAAACTATGCTTACTAGATATTCATGATTGTATAAGTTACAGGTTGTGAGATCTCCAAATACCAAATTGCACCATAAAGCAAGTTGCTAGCCCTTATAACCCTTCAAAGTTAGTATTTGTGTGGTATGAAGACTCCTGACAGGGATGACAAAAGTCAGGACTTTATTCTCATGACAGATTCCATAAGGTTTCAACCTCTACGATCTCATATATTTAACTTTTCATAGCTCATTCATTATATTAAACCTAATTTTAAAAGTTGTTTGTGAGCATCTTACCTCTGCTGAAACCATAACTGTTTATAAGTCTTGTATCCTCTGCTGGGAGATCTGAGCGAATGGTCAAAGTTCCAGACCAAAGAGGTAGAGCAGCATGCCATCATTACCTTTCCCTTCCTCTGGTCCCATCATGTGAAAGAGCAGGTTGCTTCCAAAATAACTCAGATTTATATGTCAGATCCACTTAAATGTATTTCAGGTATTTGATCTTCATTTATATCATCTTTAATGTGAGGCAACCTGAAATCTAACCAATTCCTCAAGATGCTTTATTGCAAACCCATTCTCCCTCTGTTCTCCTTCCCCCTCTACTCTCTTTCTTATGTGTGGTTTCAGGTCAGTGTGCAGCTGGAAGCCTCTCCCGCCTTCCTAGCTGTCCCAGTGGAGAAGGAACAAGAGCCTCACTGCATCTGTGCAAACGGGCGGCAAACTGTGTCCTGGGCAATAACCCCAAAATCATTAGGTGAGCAAAAAACTCCTAGAGGTAATTCTTTACTCAAAGATTGCCTATGGCAGTGGGAACCTTATACTGAGTGCTACTTCCTTCAGGAAAAGACCGCTAGATGCTGCGATTTTTTTCCTTTGTCTTTTATTCTAAGATACCTACAAAGATATCCTCAACATCTCCACCTTGAATTCCCAGTATCATTCACCTCTCATTTGCATGTTTCCATTCCTGCTTCTGTGTTTTAATAAAACAAAAGTTTACAGAGCATTGAACATTTATAAATCTTGAGTTTGGAGGCATGGAGGAAGGGGAAGATGGCATTCATTTCTATTGGCCTTTTTTTTTTTTTTCCCAGGAAATGTGAATTTCACTGTGAGTGCAGAGGCACTAGAGTCTCAAGAGCTGTGTGGAACTGAGGTGGCTTCAGTCCCTCAATATGGAAAGAAAGACACAATCATCAAGCCTCTGTTGGTTGAAGTAAGTAAGCCTAAATAATATATAGTCCATGATAATATATAGTAATATAGATGGGTAACATAATAATAATATATGGATATTTTATAATGTTATTCTCATGTATCTCTCTGTCTCTTGATTTACTTTCTGTTTTGTTGGGGTGTTTTTGTTTTTGTTTTTGTTTTCGAGACAGAGTCTTGCCATCACCCAGGCTGGAGTGCAGTGGCAGGATCTCTGTTCACTGCAACCTCTGCCTCCAGGGTTCAAGCAGTTCTTGTGCCTCAGCCTCCTGAGTAGCTGGGATTACAGGCGTGCACCACCACACCCAGCTAATTTTTGTATTTTTAGTAGGGACAGGGTTTCACCACGTTGGCCAGGCTGGTCTCGAACTCCTGGCCTCAAGTGATCCACCCACGTCAGATTCCCAAAGTGCTAGGATTATGGGTGTGAGCCACCATGCCCAGCCTCCCTTTGATTTACTTTCTTGCATAAAATTACCTCCTACATATATTGCTTATATGTACAGAATTTTCTTAGATAATACAGTTCAAATCCTTCTCTTCACTATCCAGATATCTGTGGTCCCTCCATTAACACACATGTTCTAAAGGTCAGTCCATTCTCACTAACTTTTCTTTCTTTTACCTAAAGCCTGAAGGACTAGAGAAGGAAACAACATTCAACTCCCTGCTTTGTCCATCAGGTAAGAGTCAACCATCATAATTTAAAAAACATTAAAGTCTAACATTTAAAGTTCAAAGAACATTTATATATTATTCCTACACTTTCTCTGTGATCTAAGACCTGAAGCAGCATCAATGCATTTGACAATTGGGGAAAACAGTTCTTAGGAAGGCCAAGTAATTTGATCAGAATATCCCTAGGCCTGCATTCTGAGTCTTGATCTATGTAGCACCTATGCAAACATCAAATGACTTTCTGACCAGTGTATGGTATGGGCATAGGTAGAAAGTGGGTAGAATCAAAATGAATATTACCAAAGGGGATGTTTCCTTAAATAATTAGTAAGGCAAACTCTGGATGGCTGAGTTCGGGGCATTCTAACACTGAGTTTTGCATAGCCAACGGTATTTGATAATGGGATTGCTATTTCCCAAAGAAAAAGTTGTCATGGCCTTTACCATTATTGTCATATTAATGTTTGTTTGATGCCTATCCTGTACCTAATGCTCTATCAATCATTTGAGAAGAAACTTACAGTAAAACTTACAGTAAAAATTTTATACACTAAGAAACTTACAGTAAAAATTTAATACACTAAGAAATGTATCAGCACAACGCATTCTCACCCCAAACCAACACTGAATCAACACCATACTCTGACTACCTACAATTTCTATTTAGTATGTTTTTCATCCTAAATACTAAATACTTTACCTATTCATCTGTGGCCAAGATGTAACATATAAAATGTATCCTAAAACCATACTTTCCTCGTCATTTAGCCTTATTTCTACATTTAAGTGAATTGAGTACCTATCATTCAATCCTTTTATCATGACTTCTCCATTTCTGAGTTCCTTATTTTGATTTATCTCTTAGGTGTAAGGCCTAATCATCAAATAGCTTTATTTAATTTCATTTTAATTACCAACATAATCAAATTTGCTTACCTAATTATATAAAAATATATTCTTATTTAAAAAAAACAAAAGAGAACATCATATTAAAGGTTAATGTCAACCCCCTGAACATTTTTCAGTACTTTGTCATCCATTTATCTTTAGAAATAATGTGTGTAGATGTATATGTTTGTGGATGTGTGATTTACATATAATAAACTGTATAAGTTTCATTGTATAAATCACTGTTTGTTTTTTACTCAGCATCCTGTCTTGGAGATTTATCTATGTCAAATTGTAGATCTAGGTCTTTCCTTTTCATTGCTTTTAATCTTGTAATATAAATATATCACAATTCTGCTTAGTGTTTTAGTCTTCCTATATTGATTTTTTCAACTATTTGCTAGCTTTAAAAAAATTAGTTAATTATAATAATAGCCTCCTTATGAACATATACAAATACAGCTAGGGTACATACCAAAATGTTAAAAATTCCTGAGTCAGAGAGCATATGTGTAGATATGCATAGTTTTATTTGTTTGGTTGGTTGTTGTTCTTTAATTACATTGTAAACTGACCATTTATAATTGTATATATTTACAGCATACAAACTGATGTTATGATTTATGAATAGAATGTGAAATAATTAAATCAAGCTAATCTCAAATACTTATGTTTTGTGGTGAGAACGTTTGAAATTCTCTAAGCAAGTTTGAAACATACAACACTCTATTATTAACTATATTCACCATGCTGTGCAATAGATCCCAAAAAGAAAAAAATGTATTCCTTCTGTCTGAGACTTTGTGTCCCTTGAACACAATCTTCCTTATACTCCAGCCTCATGCTCCATAACCACCATTCTACTCTCTGCTCCTGTGAATTTGAATGTTTTAGCTTCCACATACAAATGAGAACATGCAATATTTGTTTTCCTGTACCTGGCTTATTTCACTTAACATAATCTCCTCCAGATTTAATCATGCTGCCCTAAATGGCAGCATGTTCTTCTTTTTTAAAATGGAATGGAATTCCATGTGTATATATACCAAATTTTCTTTATCTATTCATCTGTTGATGACACTTATGATTCCATAACTAGACACCAGTAATTTGATAGGGATTACGTTGAATATGTAGATTGCTTTGGGTAGTGTGGACATTTTAACAATATTAATTCTTCCAATCCATGAACATTGTATGCTTTTCATTTATTTGTGTTCTCTTTGATTTCTTTCATCAGTGTTTTATAGTTTCCAGTGTACACTTCACCTCCTTGATTAGATTTATTTCTACATATTTTTTTCATAGCTATTGTAAATGGGATTGTTTTTATTTCTTTTTTGATCATTCATTGTTAGTGTATAGAAAATACTACTGATTTTTATGTGTTGATTTTGTATCTTGCAACTTTATTGCATTCATTTATAAGTTCTTGCAACCCTTTTGTGAAGTCTTTTGAGCTCCCAATATATGATAATGTCATCACCAACAGTGAAAATTTTACTTCTTCCTTTTCAATTTGTATATTTTTCATTTCTTTTTCATGTTTGATTGCTCTTGCTGATACTTCCAGTACTACTTTGAAAATAAATGGTGACAGTGGGTCACCATTTAAACTATCAGAAATCAAAGACGAAGAAAAAATTCTGAAAGCAGAAGGTGATAAGAACCATATCACATACCAAAGGGGATGTTTCCTTAAATAATTAGTAATGCAAACTCTGGATGGCTGAATTCGGGGCATTCTAACACTGAGTTTTCCTGTACCTGGCTTATTTCACTTAACATAATCTCCTCCAGATTTAATCACACTGTCCTATGCTTGTTATTAATATTTTGTCCTTTAACCCTTGTACTAGAGATAAAAGTACTTTTAATACCATCATTACAGTCACAGAGTATTCTGAATATGGCTCTGTATTACTTATACCATTACATTTTGTGCTTTTGTGTTTTTGTATTGTTAATTAGGAACCTTTTGTTTCAGCTTAAAGAACTCCCTTCAGTAATTCCTGAAGGCAGGACTAATGTTGACGACTCCCTTAGCTTGTAGTTTGTCTGGGAATGTTTTATTTCTCCCTCATTTCTAAAAGACAGCTTTGCTGGATGAAGAATTCTTGATTACACATTGTTTTTATTTTTGTTTTCCTTCAGCACTTTGAATATATTATTCCACTCTCCCTCAGCCTGCAGGGTTCCTGCTAAAAACCCATGGATGGTTGTATTGGAATTCCTTTGTATGTGATATGTTTCTTATCACCTTCTGCTTTCAGAATTTTTTCTTCGTCTTTGATTTCTGATAGTTTAATTATTGTGTCTTAGTGAACAATTCTTTCATTTGAATTTCATTGGAGAACTCTGTGCCTCCTGTACTTGGATGCTGGCATCTATCCCCTGATCAGGGAAGTTTTCAGCCATGTTGATTTTTTTTTTTTTCTTTTTTTTTCCTGATTCTGTACTCTTTTTTTTTTCATTATTGCTTTAAATATGCTTTATAGTCTCCTTCTTCTGGACTTTCTTTAATGCAAAGGTTTGATTTCATGATGATGTCCCATAATTTCCATAGGCTTTCGTCATTCTTTTGTCTTTCTGCTCTTCTGCCTGGATAATTCCAAATATTCTGTCTTTGAGCTCACTGATTCTTCTGCTTGACCAAGTCTACTGTTGAGCTTTCTATTGTATTTTTAAATAAAGTCATTGTATTCTTTATTTCTAGGATTTCTATTTGGTTTCTTTTTAATTGTTTCTATTTATTTTTTATTTTACAATATTAGCTAAGTTGCAGATAATTGTTTCTATTTCATGTCAAACTTCTCACTTTGTTGGTGTATTGTTTTGCAAATTCATTTAATTTTGTATTTATATATTCTTGTAGTCAACTGAATTTCTTCAAGAGGATTATTCAAGAGGAGAATTCTTTGTCAGTGATTTTATAGATTTTCATTTCTATGAGGTCAATTTTTTGAGCTTTGTCAGTTTCTTTTGGAGGTGTCATGATTCCTTGATTCTTCATAATCCTTTGTCCTTGCATTGTTTGTGCATTTGAGGAGAAAGCCACTTCTTCTGGCCTTTATAGGTATTCTTTGGCAGGGATAAACATTTGCTATTTAGTCTAGCCTATAATTCTGGAAAGATCAGTTGGTGACAACCTTGAGCAGGCAGAGTTTTTCATGGGTTCCCTAGTTGGCTGGGCCACTGCCTTTGCTCTTATGTTTGGTAGGGCCACTGGTTATGCCTTGCTGTCTGGCAAGATCACTGTTTGGTCTCTGCTATCTGGTGGAGCTGCTGGCTGGGTACTGCAAGGGCCTCTGGTCAGGCCAGTCACAGGATATATTGCCTGGCTGGATGATTCTGCTATTTGGGACCTTAAGGTAGACAGGGTCACAATCTGGGCTGTGAGATTAGGTGGAGTTGTTGCTTGGGTTGGACAGAAATAAATACTATACTTCTTAGATTTGCATAATAGAGGACTGCTACCCCACCCTTGTGCATGGAGCCATGGAGTGAGGTTTTGGCTGAGTTGAGCCACCCTTTAGACTCCCAGGTCAAGCGTATTTAACCCCTACACTTCTATGAAATGCACAGAAGTGTCTCCTACCTGGGTGGGATCACTGGCATAAGCTCTGAAGCTGGGCTTACAGACTGGCCATCTGGAAACTCAAGCTAGGTTGAACTTCCCACCATGCTTCTGAAAGTGACCAGCTCAGTTTTGCAGATGGGCTATGCAGTTGGCTGGTGTCTCTGAATGAGTGCCATAGCTGGCAGAAACACAGAAGCACTACTAAAATGCACATGCTGGTCACTGTGAGCTCTGTCCTTCTTTGTTTCTACCTGACCTCAGGTAGTCTAGTCATGCCATTACTTCCAGTGTTCCCAGTGAAATGAGACCAGAGTGGGCTTCCTGAGAAGTGTCTTTGAATACTTGAGAATCTTGATGTCTACCTCTGGTTCTCTTTCCCCTCTGTGGAAACTGTGACCCCAGGGGAATCCTCTCTGTCTGGCATTGTGCTAACCTAAAGGAGTGGGAACAGTGACATGGTCAAAGCGAGACCATTCTTCCTACCCTTCTAATTTGTCTTCACTCAGTTCTGTGAACAATGTATGTGTTCTAGACTTGTTTCCAAGTATTGGGGTTTTCAAAATAGATTTTCTGATCTGTGGATAGTAGCTAGTTGGACTTTCTGTGGAGGGAGAGAAGATCCTGAGACTTTCTAGTCCATCATCTTGCTTTATTCTGAGTTTTAATAGAACTACAAAAAGAAAATTCTCCTCTTTATTACCCAAATGCATTTATACTTCCACCAGTATACATTACCATAGTGTTATACTTGCCATCATCTGTTACCATCAAAGTTTTTCATTTTAATTTTTGCCAAAAATTTAGAAAAAAAAATTTTGCTGTTGTTTTAATTTATATTTTTTTAATTACAAGCATGACCTTAGTTTTGCATGTTTATTAATTGCCTTTATAATCTTTGGCCATTTGTCTTTTGAGTAGTTTTTTTCTGACTCGGTTGTATGACACTAATTCTTTATCTGTTGAATATGTTGCAGATATTTTCTTTCATTTGGTCATTTGTGTTTTTAACTTTGTTTATGGCATTTTTTTAACAAAAGTTTTAATATTAATTTTATGAGAAAGGGAAGATAATTGCTACATTTTTCATTTGTATATAATTCACCAATATTAAAATTTTAGTAAATGTATATTCATCAGTAGCAGTTATTTTATTTTCAGTGAGTCAAGCATTTTATTTTGCTTGGCCTTTTGTCCCTTAACTATGCTAATGGCTTTTTTTAAGAAACATTTTAATATGAATTTTATGAGGAAGGAATTCAGTATGAAAATAAATACGACACTTCTCTCATTTTCATTTCATATAATTTACCAAGATTAAAATGGAAGTAAATGTATGTTCATCAGTAGTAATTATTTTATTTTCAATGCATCAAATACTGTTCATCTTCACTTTCTTATCCTCAATTTTCTAGGTCTTCCATAAAAATACTATCTTTATATCCAATATTTGAAGAAAGAACATAGCATTATTATAGAATTCAGGACCTTTTGTGGGTAATTTTTCCTTTACCTATGTATACTTATAGGGCTTTGTTGTTGGTATTTTCTCCATACAACTGTTGAGTAAGGAAGTTGGTGGTGGGGGCTAAATAGACCATCTTGTGATAACCATCTTGTGTTAGCCATCAGATGACAGCAGCTGAATCACAGCATCACCAGGCTCTTACAATTTGTTGTCATATTTGGCGTGCAATTCTACATAAGTTACTGAAAAGATCATTGAAGAAGAAATTCTGAAAATCACAGGAACCAGTAGCCCATTTGTAAGATATGTATATTACTGTTGTATTAAAGGAGGACAACTTTTCAGGAGAAGTTTAGTATAAGGCATAGTCCTAGCTTCTGGGTCATAGAGCTGTTTAGAAAGATATAATGCAGAAATAATTTTCATATGTCTGATTTGCTTATTTCTCTAGGTGGTGAGGTATCTGAAGAATTATCCCTGAAACTGCCACCAAATGTCGTAGAAGAATCTGCCCGAGCTTCTGTCTCAGTTTTGGGTGAGTCTCCAACCCATAATGGATCTGGGCATTAACAGCTTCTATTATACTATTTTTCTTTGCCATAAATATATACTAAAAGTGACACTATAATTTTAACTTCTTTCTTCTCTTCTTCTTTGGGCTTGTTTATTGTTTTCAATCATACTCCTATCCCTGGAAGAATCATCCTTCCTAAATTTTCTCAAATTCTAAGCTCAACTAATTATTTCTGCTTAATGATTTTGATAGATGATAATCTCCAAGCTTTATGACTTCCCATCTCTCCCATTCTCTAGGAGACATATTAGGCTCTGCCATGCAAAACATACAAAATCTTCTCCAGATGCCCTATGGCTGTGGAGAGCAGAATATGGTCCTCTTTGCTCCTAACATCTATGTTCTGGATTATCTAAATGAAACACAGCAGCTTACTCCAGAGATCGAGTCCAAGGCCATTGGCTATCTCAACACTGGTGAGTGATTACTCGAGTAAGGGAAAACTTGAATGTTATTTCAACTGGATTTCCCAGTAGGTTTCAGTTACTTATGAATATCATGATACATTAGCTTAGCCTACTATGATAGTTAATTTCATGGAAACTATCCACGCTCCAACCTCCAATAAAATGTTTAAGGCTCAGAAACTCCTAATCTATGACAACAAAATTTAAGAAATGTCACAAGGGAAGCCAAGGTATTTTAGTAATTCCTCCGCCCTCAGCATGCACATTAATCCATTGTGCTGTTTCATTAATCTTCCTTTCCAGGTTACCAGAGACAGTTGAACTACAAACACTATGATGGCTCCTACAGCACCTTTGGGGAGCGATATGGCAGGAACCAGGGCAACACCTGGTAAGGAAAGAACAATTTTTTGAGCTCCTTTTTGTGTGCCAGCTCTTTTACATGTATTACCTCAATTATATTCACAGCAACACTATCAGATATGTATTATCAGACCGATGGTTTGTTATACTAGATAAATCCACCAAGAGTAGCAAGGTACCAAGAAGAAAACCTGATATCCAAATACATGTATGTTAGGCTTGTTTCCAAAATTGACCCTATTAATAATATACCAAGGTTTTCTTTCTGAAATGGCTATTCTTTCTAAAGTAGCTGCCATAACCATGAGTTTTAAAATGATATTGCCAGTGAACATATATAACTTCCAGATAAACCATGTTAACTTCAGTGTATATCGTGTCACATTCTAAGTCATTCAGCTTGATTTAGAATGAATTCATTAATAGGAGGAAACCATTGAGAAGGAAACGGTAACGTAAAACATTTTTTAAATCCCTAAAGTAAAGCAATATCAAAAGTTACTGCATATAAGAGCTGCATGTGAGAAGATTCTGTCATCTGCAGAAGGAAATCTCTAAAGATAAGAGAGATTTAAAGCCTTACTCGAGTAACTAACAAAAATAAGTAAATTCAAAGTACTTGAATGAAAAAAAAAAAAAGTACTTGAATGTAAATTCATTCAACCATTGTGGAAGACAGTATGGCAATTCCTCGAGGATCTAGAACCAGAAATACCATTTGACCTAGTAATCCCATTACTGGGCATATACCCAAAGGAATATAAATCATTCTACTACAATGACGCATGCGCACGTATGTTTATTGCGGCACTATTTGCAATAACAAAGTAGTGGAACCAATTCAATTGCTCATTAATCATAGACTGGATAAAGAAAATGTGGTACATATACACCATGGAATACTATGCAGCAATAAAAAGAAATGAGGTCATGTCCTTTGCAGGGACATGGATGAAGCTGCATGGAAACCATCATCCTCAGCAAACTAACACAGGAACAGAAAATCAAACACCACATGTTCTCACTCACAAGTGGGAGTTGAACAATGAGAACCCACAGACACAGGGAGGGGAACAACACACACCAGGGCCTTTTGGGAGGTGGTGGGTGAGGAGAGGGAACTAAGCAAATGGGTCAATAGGTGCAAGAAACCGCCATGGCACACGTATGCCTATGTAACAAACCTGCACGTTCTGCACATGTATCCCGGAACTAAAATAAAATAAAATATACTTAGACTCCCTGTGGCAAAGAGAGAGGTAGCAAGGAAATACTAGATCTAGCAGATTAATCAAGCAGACTAAAGATTAATCAAGGAGATGAGATCTCTAAGTACACAAGAATTTTTGTTAGCTAACTGACATCATATGAAGCCTGTTGCTGTGAAGTGGTTGTAAAACCACTGTAACAACATAAATATCATGATCGCTTCCTCCCTGGTCAGGCTCACAGCCTTTGTTCTGAAGACTTTTGCCCAAGCTCGAGCCTACATCTTCATCGATGAAGCACACATTACCCAAGCCCTCATATGGCTCTCCCAGAAGCAGAAGGACAATGGCTGTTTCAGGAGCTCTGGATCACTGCTCAACAATGCCATAAAGGTGAATCATTCTGGAGCTAGTTTTGATTTGTCCGTTATGATACCTGCAAGGATGAGGAGGGAAGTGATAATGTGAAAATTTCTAAGGGATAGCATCAGAAGAAAATAAAACCTGGATGGCACCAAAAAAGAGGGGATAGAACAAAAGTGGATTGTGATACTTTGCCCTATAGGGATGGATATGGGTAAGGATGAATTCCATGACACAGCAGAATAGAAATAACTAATCAATGGCATTCTCAGAAGTTGAATTATTCAAATCTCTCTCTTGTATTCACAGGGAGGAGTAGAAGATGAAGTGACCCTCTCCGCCTACATCACCATCGCCCTTCTGGAGATTCCTCTCTCAGTCACTGTAGGTACCACCTCATTCCTCTGCTGAAGGAGAGTTCTGGATGCAGCGAAACTGCTGACCTGCTGTTTGAAATGCTATCCTATTAAAAGCAAAGCGTCAGTTTTCCTTCTATGCAATGCCAGTGCTTCCCAGATCTACAGAGAATTTGGTCAACCCATATAAGAAAGGTTTAAATTTTCCCAGTAATTCCCCTAGGCTATTTACCACCACCACTCAAAAAAAAAAAAAAAAACTTAAAGATATGTCTTTTGAATGTGAGAATAACAGAAAAAAATACTATTATATCTATCGATAAGAATGAGGAATAGTTGGGAAAATGCGTTTATAAAACTTCTGTGCTGTGATCTGTGTATTTTCCTGGGAACGCTAGCATGTCTGTTTACATAGCTCGGTTCCCTTCTTGTTCTGCCTTCACAGCACCCTGTTGTCCGCAATGCCCTGTTTTGCCTGGAATCAGCCTGGAAGACGACACAAGAAGGGGCCCATGGCAGCCATGTATATACCAAAGCACTGCTGGCCTATGCTTTTGCCCTGGCAGGTAACCAGGAAAAGAGGAAGGAAGTACTCGAGTCACTTAATGAGGAAGCTGTGAAGAAAGGTGAGAGCACACCTGAGATCCTTCTCCTGGCCCATCCTCTGTATCAAGAGCTGCATGGCAAAAATCCCTCACTCCTACCTCCTGTGATCCCTGTCTCCTCTCTTCTTTTCTATATATCATATGTATTTTGTCCATATTGTGATTTTATAAAATCTAGGATTTCTTAAATCAGAAATCAAAAGACAAGAGGTAGTACAGATGCTTCTCAACTTATGATGGGGTTATATCCTGACAAACTCATTGTAAAGTCTGAAAAATCTTAAGTGGGACCATTGTAAGTCAGGGACCATCTGTATAGTATGCTAGTAAGAAGAGCATTCTCTGGAGACTAGCTCCAAAATGTGCTACCTATGTGAGCTTGGGAAAGTCATTAACTTCCTCGTGTTTCAGTTCCTTCCTCAGTAAAATGGGGATAAAAATAGTATTGACCTCACAGAGCTGTTGTATTAAATGAATTGGTATACATAAAACAATAGAGTAAATGGCACATAGCAAATCCTATAAAAGTACTAGTTATTACTACTAACATATCAGTTCTCAATATATGCCCAATTCTTACCTGGTACATTGTATAACCTTAAACATAAGAAAATAATCATGGAAGTAACTACTGGAATGAATTCTGGTATTTTCTTTTTTTTTTTTTTTTTGTGACAGAGTCTTGCTCTGTCACCCAGGCTGGAGTGCAGTGGTGCAATCTCGGCTTACTACAAGCTCTGCCTCCCAGGTTCACGCCATTCTCCTGCCTCAGCCTCCCAAGTAGCTGAGACTACAGGTCCCCGCCACCACACTCAGCTAATTTTTTTGTATTTTTAGTAGAGACGGGGTTTCACTGTGTTAGCCAGGATGGTCTCAATCTCCTGACCTTGTGATGCGCCCTCCTCAGCCTCCCAAAGTGAATTCTGGTATTTTAAGCCTATTTCATAAGACCAATAATGTTGCCCAGTCTACTCATATTCACACAATACTTCTACATATACCATGGTCTATATGAGGGGTTGAAAACATAGAAAATAAAATGCAAATCATAAGATGTCCATTAAAATAGTCTACCTTTTTCCTTTGATAGCCATTAATTCTTCTTGAAATGTATTGAGAAATATTTTATAATAGATACACAAAAGGGCATAAGCTATAACTAGAAAACACTGTATAACTATCTCATAGATTAAGAAATAGAAAATTACCGATATTGGAAAAATAAATCCCTTGTGTATCACTACCACCTCCAGAGGCAATCATCCTCCTGAATTTGTCATTACGATTCCATGGATTTCTTTATATTTTTCTGCATATGTGTCCCTAACTAATATTTAGAATCTTTACATGTGTTTCATCATGACAGAAACAAGATTTTTTTCTCTCTCATTCAAGAAACAAGAGAAACATTTTTGAATATTTCAGCAGCTTAGTTTTTTGTTTGCTCTAAGTTCAACATTATGTGGATGAAGACCCCTATACAAGTACGTCAGAGTCAGCTCATTAATTTTCACTGCTGTGTAATACATTACAGTCTATAAATTAGTCATAATTTACACATCGAGTTTCTCCCATGAATTTTTTTATGTTTTCTTACTAAAAACAATGCTGCAATGAATACTCGTGTGCCTGTTTTCTTGTGCATCTGTGTTTCTCCAAATTATACTTTGAGAAGCATAATGATGGATTAGTGGGCTAAGCATATCTTCCCTATTGTTGAATATCACCAAAGAGCAATTGGCTTCCCACAGCAGTGTATATCGGTTCCCACTGTTTCACATTCATGTCAGCCTGTGGTATTTCAAGGATTACTGTATTGTTTTTTTCAATCTAATGAGTACAAACTCTACTATTTCATGTGATCTGTGATCCTCACAAGAAATTGCTAAAGACAGGCTTTATAGGAAATGTAAACAAACTCCAGCTATGGTCTAATATAACATCATATAACATCAAAAATAGGAAACAGCCACACCCAATGAGACAACTGCTGTGCCATTTCTTTCTCCCACCAACCCAACTATAGCAACTATTTGAAAACATAGATAGGCATAGGCTTCTGACTCCAGCATCAATATCTGCCTTAGCTGGGCTGAAACACACCAAATTCGGATTTACATAGAAGGAAAAGCATCTACCTACAGTTCAGGGGATTATAATGGGCATGCAATTCTCATTTCAACACTAGCTTGGGTACTTTTATATTTATATTTAAATATAAATATGTAGTCACTTATAAATATCTTTTTCTCACCTTTAAGACAACTCAGTCCACTGGGAGCGCCCTCAGAAACCTAAGGCCCCAGTGGGGCATTTTTACGAACCCCAGGCTCCCTCTGCTGAGGTGGAGATGACATCCTATGTGCTCCTCGCTTACCTCACGGCCCAGCCAGCCCCCACCTCGGAGGACCTGACCTCTGCAACCAACATCGTGAAGTGGATCACGAAGCAGCAGAATTCCCAGGGCGGTTTCTCCTCCACCCAGGTTGGTGATTTGCCAAAACCTTTGATTTCACCTTCAGGCAGCAAAAGATTTGAACAAAAAAGAAACAAACACATCCAAGAAGAAAAAATAAAGATGACAATAACTTGAAGTGAAGGAAAGTTTTCAGTATCCAAGGATAATGGGAAATAAAAGCAAATGAAAGTCAAAGAGGGCCAAAAGGAAATGCTCAGAATTCGGGCAACCCATCACTGTGTTATTATCCTTCTGTTTCCCATAACAACACTGCCTTCCTCAAGCAGCAGTGGAGCATCAGCAGAATGAAGGAGATGTCTCCTGCCATTCTCCTGGAAGCTATAGGGTCTCTTTCAAACTGTTCAAAGGAACTCTACTCAAAATCCTCCAACAACCTCTGCTCACAAATCTCTCCATTCTTTGGTCCCCTTTAATAGGCTTTTTTCAAAACTACACATTTTGTGCTTCCCCTATTCAACCTTTTTTTTTTTTTTTTTCCTTAAGACAGAGTGTTTCTCTGTCACCTAGGCTGGAATGCAGTGGTGCGATCTTGGCTCACTGCAACCTCCACCCACAGGTTCAAGCAATTCTCATGCTTCAGCCTCCCCAGTAGCTAGGATTACAGTCATGTGCCACCATGCCTGGCTAATTTTTGTATTTTTAGTAGAGACGAGGTTTCACCATGTTGCCCAGGCTGATCTTGAACTCCTGAGCTCAGGCAATCCACCCTCGTTGGCCTCACAAAATGCGAGGATTATAGGTGTGAGCCACTGCATCCAGCCCCCTATTCACCTCATAATACACAAACGTTTATTCATCAGGAGCATAAAGAACTGTCTCGATTCATCCAACCTCCTAAGTCTAGCTATATAACCATGTATCTGAACAATTCATCGATATGTACACAGCAGGCAGTTTTATCTTCGGAGAATTTAGATGTTTGCTTATATACCCTAAAACAGAAAAAATGTGACAAAATGGCATTCCATCCTATTTCCATTGTATTAATCTTTCATCATATGAATGAAAAAAACTAAGTAATTTTGTTAAAGGTTATCATTCATTTCTTAGAAATATATTATTTGAAGGAGGCCATCCAGGTTCAGTGTTGATGAGGATATCTACCAGCAGACATTCACTGGGAACAGGAAATCACCCAATAAAAAGGGAAAGCCAAATAAAAATGTCATTCAATCCATAAGATAATTATAATATTCATCTTTTATTTCTTTTGGAGAAACTGAAGCATGACTCTACTCATGGCTGCAAAGAACCTTGGGTTCTCTTCAGGTCACTGACCTCAGCAACTGAGCAAAGTTTAATATGGGAGAGAGCCAGACTGAACTTTGCTTGGGTGATGTCAGATGCGACCACAGTTGTCAAGAAAGACGTGTTAGCAAATAGCTGATGCCAATAACTGATTATCATTCACTTATATTTTCCACATTCCATGTTCCACATATACTTAGAGAGAAAAGGATCAATTTTCTGATAAATAAAATAAACATGTAGGGCATACAGTCCAAGGTAGATATTTGAATGTTATGGCTCTTCAACTATCTAAAGATTAGAATCAATCTTGAAATTAGAGCTCCAATATTTAAGTAGTGAGGGAAGTAGGAAATCAAAGTCCCTCACATGGGTCTTTGAAAAATATGTCAGCCCTCAAATCTTTAAAATACCCAATGGGTTCTCTCACTCATCTCTCTCTTCCAGGACACAGTGGTGGCTCTCCATGCTCTGTCCAAATATGGAGCAGCCACGTTCACCAGAACTGGGAAGGCTGCACAGGTGACTATCCAGTCTTCAGGGACATTTTCCAACAAATTCCAAGTGGACAACAGCAACCGCCTGTTACTGCAGCGGGTCTCATTACCAGAGCTGCCTGGGGAATACAGCATGAAAGTGACAGGAGAAGGATGTGTCTACCTCCAGGTGAGACTCTTGGGCAGGTGAGGACAGAGGACAGATGAGGACAGCAGCTGTTCTCACTGAGAAGTCCTCACTCAGAAAACAATGGGGCAAACCAGAGAAAGAGTTAGGGAAGTTGAGAGGAATTCTGGGAAAGGGCAAAAAACTGATTTTGTCTTTGATGTGCCATAGACATCCTTGAAATACAATATTCTCCCAGAAAAGGAAGAGTTCCCGTTTGCGTTAGGGGTGCAGACTCTGCCTGCAACTTGTGACGAACCCAAAGCCCACACCAGCTTCCAAATCTCACTAAGTGTCAGGTAAGACCTTCTGACTTTATCACCTAATCCTAAGAATAACCACCAATCTTCGTACTGGAACTCCTCTTTAAGTAAAGCAGTACAATAGTAGATGTTTGCACTATTCGTTAAAAATGCAATGTATTCTCTTAAGTTGATACAATAGAATTTCTCAATGATGGGGTTTACATTGTCCATCCAGGATCTATTATTGTGCAACCTCATTGTTTAAAGGGTAATAATTTCCCTCAATAACAACTAAATAAATATTACCCATTGCCTCTGACCTGAATTCCTTGTTATGTAATGAAATCCTATATTATTCTTGCTTTATTGAAGACAGGGATGAAGAATTACTGAAAAGTTTGACTAGAAGGAAGTAGTGAATCTTTAGTTAGAATTCTTACTGGCAATAAATAAATCTCAGGTTATATATGATATAATTAATTTTGGGGGAAGATATACTTATATGCATCAATATTTAAATAGCGGCAGATCTGACAAAAACTTCTCTCTCCACAAACATATAACTTGGTTGGGGATACTATTCAGGAAAACAGTTAAGACAAAATCTATGTAACAAATAACTGGCATACATCAAAAAGAATGAGATCATGACCTTTGTAAGAACATTGATGGAGATGGAGGTCATTATCCTTAGCAAACTAACACAGGAACAGAAAACTAAACACTGCACATTCTCATTTGTAAGTGGGAGCTAAATGATAAGAACACATGGACACAAAATGGAGAACAACAGACACCAGAGCCTATTTGAGGGTGAAGGATGGGAGGAGGGAGAGGATCAGAAAAAATAACAATTGAGTACAAAATTTAGTACCCAAGTGATAAAGTAATCTGTACACCAAACCCCCATGACACGAGTTTACCTAGATAAGAAACCTGCACGTGTACGCCTGAACCTGAAAGTTAAATATATATATATATATGTTTTTCATTTAATTTAGCGTGTATATATATATGCCAAAAAATAAATTAAGTAGTCCAAATTTCAGATGCAAACTCTCAGGGACAAGACGCTAGGTGTTTCTAAGTGTTTTGTTGAAAGCCAGTGTTTAAGTAAACGTTATAAATTGTTGTTGGTTTTGTAAATAATGTAGACTGAAATTTATTATTCATAATATACATCATTTTGTCAGCTGAAAGACAATAAAATTAAATAAATAAAATAACAGGCATAGATTAGAGGTCACAAACAGCCTGTGCCTCACCTGTAGAGCTTTCTTAAAATGCAGATCCTCGGCCCGGCACAGTGGCTCAGGCCTGTAATCCCAGCACTTTGGGAGGCCAAGGTGGGCAGATCACCTGAGGTCGGGAGTTTGAGACCAGCCTGACCAACATGGAGAAATCCCATCTCTATTAAAAATACAAAATTCGTCGGGCGTGGTGGCACATGCCTGTAATCCCAGCTACTCGGGAGGCTGAGGCAGGAGAATCGCTTGAACCCAGGAGGTGGAGGGTGTGGTGAGCCGAGATCATGCCATTGTACTCCAGCCTGGGCAATAAGAGCAAAAAACTCCATCAAAAAAAAAAAAAAAAAAATGCAGATCCTCAGCCTCTATACGGTAGAAATTCTGATTCATCGGGTCTAGAGCAGGGCCTGGTCTCGGTGACTTTAATAGGCTTCCTAAAAATTCTATACACACCACTTTTACAAACCACTGGGATAAGATATTTGGGAAGACTTACATGTACCTTTTAGAACTGTGGAATGCTTAACATGGACATAGAAGAAGAAAATATTTAAAAACACAGAAAACTCTAATCCTTTCCTTCCATGGATCCTCAGTTATACCGGGAGCCGCTCTGCCTCCAACATGGCGATCGTTGATGTGAAGATGGTCTCTGGCTTCATTCCCCTGAAGCCAACAGTGAAAACGGTAGGTTTATCATAACCCCAGAATGCCCTGTTTGATTTAATGTTGTATGTATCCCCAGCATAAGACAATACTAATATTAAAATACTATGAAAATCAATCTCTATCAAAGCCTTACGCTTTTTCCAAGCTCAGAAATACAATCACATGTGTTTGTATGAATGCTCACCGTGTGCACAGCCCTGCGCAAGGACCTGTGACTACAAGAAAAAGACTGTCAGCAGGTGTTTTTCAATGTCTTCCTAGCTCAGAATTTTGTTAAGAAGATAAAACATATGAACATGAACCAGTGAAAAATATGAAAATGACTGGCATAAACTATAAGTATTACAGAAGTTAAAAGAAAAATCGAGCAAGCAAAACAGGAAAAAAAACTCCTTATGAAGAAATAGAAACTGAATTGAACTTTGAAATATGAGTAACTACCAAGTTTAGAATACCTAGCTGTCTTTTCGTCAGATAGATAACTTTACACATTGGTCTTGTGTCATACTGATATTGAACCCTTTATGCCTTTCATTTTTAATTGTGTTACATTATATCTTTGCTTACAAAAAGCATTTGAAGAATTCTATCCTCAGGGTTATTTTGGCAATACAAAATATTTTTTCTGTGGATTCCCCAAGGATTTCATCTATTTATTAACATTGGTGGTGTTTCAATTTTCTTCAGCTTGAAAGATCTAACCATGTGAGCCGGACAGAAGTCAGCAACAACCATGTCTTGATTTACCTGGATAAGGTAAGAGACCTTCTGGTATATTGAAAAAAAAAAAAAAAAAAAAAAAAGTAGATAATAATCCTCCAAGGGAACATCTGGGAAGGTAAATGCGTTTTAGAAACATCACTTCCATGCTAGAAATTTCAGAATTCTAATGTTAACGCTAAAAGAATGTTCTCCTCTCCTTTATTTATATTTCACCAGACATTACGGGTAGAAATGGCTTATTAGGATCTTGGGATATGAATATTCCTAAAACCCCATAAGCAAGAAATCTTCACAGAATGTGTTTATTATGTTGACAGGTTATTTTGATAGCCAGTAATATAAGGAAGTAGCGCTTATGATTAGTCAATTATTAGTTAATTATCAACATAACAACAATATGAAAGGAAAAAAAACTGTCAATCTCCACAAGGACTTGAACCATAAAATAATAAGACCAGTTCACCAATAAACCAATCTGATTTTATAGATACGTGTGGTAGGAGAGTTTGTTCATGCACATGTTGATGGGAATTATGGTTTACAAATTTTATGAAATTTAAGCCTGGAAAGATCAACCTTTTAGATGCCTCCTTGAGTCTACACAAGTATTCCTGCAAGACAGAGAAGTGAAGCTATACCAAATCTCTGGATATTTAAAAATGAACACAGTCATCCAATAAAAAGTATGTATCATTTACCCCCATGAAAGGAGCTATGTATCGGCACTGACAGAAGTATATGTGTTGTGTTAGTTTTTTAAGAAATAATCTGGAGAATTTATCATCCCCTCTGAGAGATTTCTGCACAATTTAATTAAGGACCCTATAGTGTGCTGTAGGATGATAAAGCTTTTCCCCCAAAAAACAGGTGAATACTTAAACTAATTCAAAGAGAGAAGAAAGCTTCCTGAAAGGTCATTTAATTGACTTTGCTTTCCAGGTGTCAAATCAGACACTGAGCTTGTTCTTCACGGTTCTGCAAGATGTCCCAGTAAGAGATCTGAAACCAGCCATAGTGAAAGTCTATGATTACTACGAGACGGGTGAGTGACAGTGATTTTCACATAGAAATATTTAATTCCTGATCACAGAAATTCAGATTTGGGAGATGTGTTGGGGCTATTTATTACATTAAGTAATTACATTATCACTTCATTTTGTCTCCATCGAGTCTGATGCTCCTCTTTTTGTCTCTTATACACACATTGTAGAAACAACCTGCATTATAAATGTATCAACTACTAATACGAAACACCTGTGGGATATTCAGTTCCCTTTTCATCAGATAAATAGACTGTATGACTATGAAATTTAAGTAAGTAGAACATCTGAAGAGTCCTCCAGGAGTTTGGGATAAAAGAAAATATAAAACACTGTATTTGAAAGGAGAATATAAGGTAGCAAGCAATGCATCAAATGAGTGATGCTAATGTTTCTGGTACAATACTGTTCTTCCCACAACAGACTCCTTCCTTGGCCTGTATCCCACAGATGTTTGCTTTCTTCCTCACTTCATGTAATGATTTCTGGTTTTTTGTTGGTTTTTTTCTTTTCCAGATGAGTTTGCAATTGCTGAATACAATGCCCCTTGCAGCAAAGGTAAGTCACTCACACTCCTTCAAAAGGCAGTCAGAGCTCCTTCAGCTTGTCCCCCAAACCTTCTCCTTCATAAAACCCTGGGTAAATATTTGTCAAAAACATCAGGTTACTCACACTGCACATTATTATAGAAAAACACATTTACTGGAGAGGGCCACTGACTCTGTCAAACCTCAGACAGTCCCTAGGATTGCTTATGGGTAAAGATTTGTAACAGATTTGGGTTCCCACTGTACTGATTAGGTTTCTTTGGGCACTATGCCACTCAGAGCTAAGGGAAAGAATACTCTCTGCTCATGGAGACCCAAGTCTGTCTTAATTTTTTTTCTTTCCAATATCACAGATCTTGGAAATGCTTGAAGACCACAAGGCTGAAAACTGCTTTGCTGGAGTCCTGTTTTCAGAGCTCCACAGAAGACACATGTTTTTGTATCTTTAAAGACTTGATGAATAAACATTTTTTCTGGTCAGTGTCTTTCCCTGTTTCCTGTTCATTCAATAAATATCTTTTTACATTTCCATATGATTCCCAATAGAACACCAAGATAAAACTTAAAGGAATCAAGTGCTGAGGGACTTCAGAATACAAAAAAAAAAAAAAAGATACAGTGATGTTGGTATGAGTAGGCTTCATGTAAGGACTGTGGGGAAAGAAGAAAGTATTGGGTTATATACTAGGAAGGTGGTTATGGAAATACCCTATGAAAAACCCGAAGAGTGAATTTTTATGAGAAAACAAGACTGGCTTCACCAGAAAAGACTTTTTACATTAAAATGAAGTAGAATGGAATACAACATTGAACAGGTCATAATGGGAGGCAGGATAATTGGGACCTGACCTGAACTGGGAGTTGTGTGTCCTATGTTACCCCAAAATCTGCCACTGATGAGAGTCATCAGTCAGTTAACCTGGGGTCTCAGATTCAATAACAGATGAGCTGAAAGTAATGAAGGGAGGGTTCATGCAGAAGCAAGTTTTCTCAGAAGAAGGAATGTGTATGACTCAAAGTCCAAATAGGAGTATTATATTGGAGCATCTTTCTTCTGGAACTTTGAGCCAGGACGAAAGGATAGCTGTAAAGTCAGGAGATATTCTGATGCAGAAATCAGTTCTTACAACATCTGATTGATGTCTGATGTCTCACAACATTTCTTCAGTCTACTTTTAAAATATATAATTTTCTTTGCAGTAAGTATTGCAACATACATTTCCATTCTATGGAAGGAGAAGCAAAAGCTTCAGGAGTTTTTGAAGAAGTTGGAAAGACTAAAGCAGGAGGATTGAGCCAAGAGAGTCTGAGGACAATGCTAGGAGTCCTACTCTTCATTTGGCACAAAAATGACAATGTTTAGTTAGGCAGAAGGGTGAGTACGAATTGTATAAACTAAGAACTGGAAAGGACTTTGAAGTTCAAGCAATCCTTAGCTCTGTCTCCAGGCTAAACAAAATAAGAAATAAAAGCTATCACTTTTGTGTGGTGCTTATTCTGTAAGCATTACCCAGATATTAACGTATCAGCATCATGGGATCCTTGAGGTGTCACTCTCCTGGCTAGTCTGGTGGCACCTTTGCCTGAGTTTTTCTCTGGGCCCACCGGGCTACTTCTGCCCACTCGCACTTGCTGGCAACCTGGGTCCCGGATCCAAGAGAGACTGAGACAGGGGTGCAGCGGAGAGGGGCGTGCTAGGGGTGTGTGAGCAAGCGTGGCCACCGTGCAGTCACACACACCAGCTGCTGCCTGGGTTGGGCAGCTCCAAGCACCAGCACAGGCTCTCTGTGAGGCGGCTGGACCAGGCACACAACAAACAGCTTCCCCCTGGACCAGGTGCACCACAAGCAGCTTCCCACAGTGGCACGGGGGAATGCAGTGACATCAACCAGGGCCCCAACGAGAGAGTCACAGCCCGGGCTCAAGGAGCTCCCAGGTCTGGGCTCTCCAGAGGCCCGCAGCTCTTCTCTCGCTGTGGGGAGCAAGGGACATGTTGCAGCCCTGTTTGTGTTATGGCTCTTTTAGCCTTGCTGTGCGGCTCCTCAGCTCCTGCATCAAGCAGACAACCGGAGAATGAGACAGATGAAGAGGAGCATTATTCAGCAATGGAACAGAAGGATGAGGAAGACGAAGAGGAAGGAGACTCGCAGTTAGTAGCTCCTTTCCACAGCCAGGGTATCCCAACGAGTGTTCAGCTTCTATCAGAAAGGAGACCCTGGAGTGAGCGGCTCCTCTCTGCAAACAGGTCTTCCCATTGAGCTTTCAGCTTTCAGCAGGGAGGAGGTCCTAGAACGGGTAGTTTCTCTCCACAAGCAGCTCATCCGTTGTCTTCCCATCCTCTCTTCCAATCTAGCTGAGTCCACGTGATTTTATGAGCCTCAGAGGGGAGGAAATGCGTGCCGATTGGTCCATGGGCAGTCACGGGTGGGCCCAGGGAACAGCACAAGTTCCCTCTCTGGTCTGCAGGCTTCAGGCCCTCCCCGGCTTGAGGGTGGGGCTTCACTGGGGACCCACCCCCTTCCACCCAGGAACCTGTCTGCCCCCTGCTCCCAGGCTGTTCATGCCAAGGGGCGCCTGTAAGCCAGTGCCCAGCTATCTTCAGCCCCCTCTCGGCCTCCCTCCCATGCTTGTTGGTGCCCAAGTTCCGGAGGGGGCCGAGACGGCACGGGGCTGGCGTGTCAGTGCTGTCCTGAGCGTGTGCACACTCAGCGAGGCTGTGACAGTACGCAGGCTCGGCCCGATCTTGCCCTGTGATCAGAGCGGGTGCTAACGGTGGAGAGAAGCCAGGCAGCGGGAGCAGGCACCCTCGAGCCTGCAGTGGGCAGGGGGCTTTGCTGGGCCTCCGAGAGCACAGAAATGTCCACAGCCGCGGCAGGGTGGCTGCCGCTGCACCCAGGGAGCTCCTGCTCCACCAGTTGGGAAGGGGCGGGGCTCCTGCTTGTCCCTGGCTCACCTGCTTCTGAGTGTGCAGTTCCGGTGGCGCCTCCTTGCAGCCTGGGGTGATGGGCGGGAGCGGGGCGGAGAGGAGGGGGGCGTTCCAGGTCGTCCTTGGGCCCGGGTCGGCGTTCGTAGCAGGGGTGACGTTGCTGCAAGTTCTTCCAGTGGTTCCGGGGCTCAGGGGCAGCCCAGGACTCTCCCTTGCCCGGCTCACGGCCCTGCCTGGGGGGCGCCTCCGGGAGCAGATCGCGGGCCCTGGGGCCTGGCGGTCAGGAGCGTCTAGCTCGGCGGTCACCCCAATGCCCGGCGGACCCTGGAGACGCGCCCCGGGCGGCACTACTCAGAGCTTTCTCCCAAGGCCCAGGAACGCGGCACTGTAGGGATTTGCGCGGTGGCCACACCACTGGCCGGGTCCCCAAAGCAGGCCCCGTTCCCACTTCCCACCCCGGCCCCGAAGACTGGCCCAGTTCCGCGCCCTGGGCCCAGCCACCGCGCTTTGTGTGCGAGCACCGCACCGCCCCGGGCCCAGCTCCGCCTTGGGGCACCTCTCCGTCTGCCCCTCCGTGCCCGACTACATTGCTCCCCCTCCAGCGGGGGACTCAGCCCGGTCCATCGCGGCGGCTTCCAGGGCGGCAGGCTCCGGGGGTACTCCCGGGGCCGGCTCCAGGGACTGTTCCCCTCCTCCCCACGCCCACCGCGGCGGGCGGGAGCGGCAACATAGGGCCAGGGTCCGGAGCGGCGGAGGCTCCGGGCCTGGGAGCAGGTCCCCCAATCCGGCAACGCGAAGATGGTGGCGGCGGAGTCGGCTGCCTTGGGGTCGCTGCAGCTGGCGTGATGGTAGCTCTGGACGCCCCACTGCAGCCACCATCAGCCTTGTGAAATAGGTACTACCTTACCAAATGAGGAAACTGAGGCAGAGACATGTAATTTGCCCAAACTTACTAAGCTAGTAAGTGACAAAGCTAGAATTCAAGACCAAGAAGTCTAGCTTCCACGCTCTTAACTTCCAACCATGGTGACACCTCAAACAACTTCAGACAAAAAGGCCAGGAGACAGCATATTTCAGAGCTTAATAAACATTATAATTAGCTGTCAAATTAAGTATCAATCCAGGGCACAGAACTTAAAAGAAATCAGAGTATGGCTATGGGAACAAGCAACAGGATTATAATAAATTTTACCTCTTAGTTCTAGTTTATTTCTTTGTTCATATGGAAATCGTTACTGAAAATGTACTTTAAGGATATGCTTGTTGCAAATCATTAGCTGTATCACTGACCAAGAGTGTTTATTCCTGAAATACTAACTGATTGTCTACTATCTGCCAGGCACAGTATCCCATGCTATAATACAAAATTAAACAAAATAGGATTCCTCCCTTAGAAAAACTCACCGCAGAGTAAAATAAAAAGATACACTTCTGGGTCATTATAATGATCAGGTGCTCAAGTTATTCATTGCCCCGGTGGACTGGAGATACAATGGCCTTCTCAAGTTTTGGGGTATTACACTCAAATTCATATGTGATACTGGAGAAAGGGCCTAATTACAACTAAAAATGGATTTCCCACCAGCCTGGTGGCATGGGAATCTTAGAATTAAAATTACGTGGAATTTTAAAAAGTAACGTAACTTCTACATCTGATTTTGTGAACTGAAGTTTATTCTTTATAGGAAAGCATATGGATACATGACAGGAAATGAAATGGAGACTTGTTGGGGTCAGTTTTATATAGAGTTTGTATTTTATTTTGAAATATGATACGGTGCTATTCTCTTGCATTTTCTTATATGTGACTTACCACCAACCCTATATTCCCCCATTTCAGGCCAGTTGGTCATAAGCATCCATTTGCCTCAGAGAATATTGGGATGTTATGACAAGAATACAAAGTTGGAAAGAAATACGATGTTTGAGTTTACCCTGCAAGAAAAAAAAGAATAAAATGGTTTTAAATTTATTTAGACCCTATTGTTTAATCAAGAATTCTGGCCAGGAGCAGTGGCTCACGTCTGTAATCCCAATGCTTTGGGAGGCCAAGGCAGGAGGATCGTTTGAGGCCAAGAGTTTGAGACCAGCCTGGGCAAATCATTGCTCAAGAAAAAAAGGTCTTATTTAGTCTTTTAGTCTTTACAACTTTTTTTTCTATTATGGAGTATTCTCCCGAATACTTTATGTCCATACACGTTGTCTGAGACATGGCACTTTAACATTCTAGTTATGCTGTAGCTGTCATTTTACCCTAAGCCATTAGTAGTACTGATCCACACAAAATTGGGCTATTTAGGTGTTTGATTGTTTAAATGTATACTATATCTGATATATTTATATATTGTATAAAAAATCACCTAACACAATATTTAATATATCTGCTATATATATCATATAACATATAACATAATATAATAAATAATTTATGTTTATTATAAATGATAATATAATATACTATAATATAAATATAATAAATATAAATTATAATATAATATACTATAATATAAAATATAATAAATATAAAAATAAATAAATATATAAATAGATCGGATATATTATACATCTATTGTGTTAGGTGATTTTGCCCAACTGTAGGCTAATATAAGTGTTCAGAGCATGTTTAAGGTAGGATAGGCTAAGGTATCATGTTCTACAGGTTAGGTATAGTCACTGTATTTTTTTTTTTGAGACAGAGTCTCACTCTGTCACTCAAACTGGAATTAATATATTATACATTTAATATATAATATCTTAATAATTATATAAATGTATTTTATTTTAAATTATATCCTAAATATCATCTCTCTCAATATATAAGGTCCAAAATTTATCCTTGAACTCTCTTGATGTTTCTGTTACTGTTGGGTATTTGGAGTATTTTGGGTCTGTTCATGAACATGGTAAATACACCGTTAGGACAAGACACTGTTTAAAAGAAAATATCCACATAGTCTTTTTTATAAATCATAAACACATTCAAGAAATAATTTGTAGTAATCACATAGGTTATTTTCTTTTCACTGGGGATCATTCAAGAAAGAAGAGGAAAAAAAATTCCCCTTTATTTCTTATATTTTATGGGCATATAATCTGCCAAGTATGAAGGGCATCACTGACTTCATTCCAAGTTTCAGGAGGAGGGAGAAGAAAAAGACTGTATCAAATAGGATAACATCTTTACTCATGTACTTAATGTCACACAGCAATGAAGAGAATGTTTGCAACTTTATTAAGGTAAAGCCTATATTATCCATTAATATGCCTTGTGAATTATTTAGGATTAATAGAATACTATATTGGTAAATAGAGTACATACATTTATATATAGTAAATATAGTACATAGTAAATACATTGCACTACTCAGCCTTGCTATGCTAAAGAGTATGAGAAACAAAATTCAAAGTCTTCAAAGAATAAAATTATACTATTCCACTACTGCACTGAGTATTCTGTAACTCTTCTTGGTTAGGTAAAACTGTAATGTCATGACTTAGGTATTCTACTTTTATATAATTTTTAAATATTTACGTTTGGTTGGGTAATCATTCTTTTTCCAGGACATGGGCTTAAGTGTTCACCAACTTGAAGATCAAACGTACCAAATTTTGTCCTTACTATATAGTGTTCCATGATCTAGGTAAAATAAGAAATCACTTTATGTTTTAGAATAAATGCTAATTATTTAGCAAAGATGATAAAAATGAAATGGTGCAGCAGGCCTATTGCCCGTATGAGAGAGACAGAACCCAATATTGCATGGGCCAAATTAATCACCCAAAGTCATATAGACGGTAAGTTGCAGAACCAGAACTGAAACCACTTCTTTTGATGTGTTAGACACGACATTGCCACCCAACAACAACAATAAAAAGACAATAAGATAAAATGTAATAATTATTACAATAGGTATACAATGTACACACAAGAAGATAACGCTTCTGTGGAATATAAAAATATTTCGTAAAGAAGATGCATCATGTGGAACAGAGAGAATTTTGACACATGTATGAGAGGTAGCAGAGGGAAAAAAAACCATTTGAAGCAAAGGGAAGAGTATCAAGAGAAAGAAAACCATTTTTAAGTCAAATTACACTGCAAATAAAGTATAGTTACTCTATTGGCTCACTCCTTCCTTTGTAAACTTTCAGTTTTGCTCTTAGGCTATTTACTTTCAGAGTCCACAGTCAAATATTTTCCCCTCTGATTGTATCCCCGCTTTTCAACACTCTCTGAAATATCATCTTTCAATAGATTATTTTTATTGCCATCGTTTTTTTAAAAGACTGAATTAGGAGCTAAAAGGCCTCTTCTTCAGGCCTCAATCTCATTAGTAAAAATGAAAGAGTCAACATAATTGTTTTCTAAATTCCCTTCTTACATTATACAATAATATTCTAAATTCCCTTCTTGTATTATACAATGATGATTGAGATATTCATATGAGATATGATGTTATAACAACACATTTCCAGAATAATGACTACTTCCCTATAGTCTTTGATTTCTAAGCAACATCAAAGCACTAGTCTATAAACTCATGGCACAGCCAGCCCATTTTCAAAACAGCATTCCTTTTTTTCCAAAATATAACCTTATACAATGCATTTCAAGCAGAAGATGATACAGATTTTGAACACGTGCTTCTCAAATGATTGAACTGCAAGGATAGACATGTAATTAGGTTTACTGATAAAGAATAAAGGAAAAGACAATAATAATGGGTCTTACCTTGCCACCCAGGCTGGAGTGCAGTGCTGCAATCACAGGTTATTGCAGCCTCAAACTCCTGGACTCAAGTGATCTTCCCACCTCAGTTTCCTGAGTAGCTGGGACTACAGGCACGTGCACCATACTCAGCTAAATTTTTTTATTTTTTGTAGAGATGAGATCTTGCTATGTGTTGAAGGGGTGTTGAATTTTACTGAGGGCCTTGAGTGAGACCCTTACTCAAACTCGACACTTCATTTTCATCAATGAAGTGTACATTACCCAAGCCCTCATGGGGCTCTCCCAGAAGCAGGACAATGGCTATTTCAGGACTTCTAGATCACTGTTCAACAATGCCATGAAGATCATCTCTTTTGTGTGCTAGTTATGAATCTGCTGACTCACCAGTCCATGGCGATTTCTCTAAGGGTAAAGACATGTAAGAAGAAGGTGCAAGAAAATTCCTAAAGGAAAGGACTGGAGAATATGGAAGGACAACAGCAAAGGAGAAAAAAGCCACTCACCAAGGAAAAAGAAATGGAATCTAGGTTGAGAGTGGAACTTTGAACAGTGGGAATATAGATGAGAGGAATTGTCAAGGAATCATAGAAGAAAACAGATTAACCATGAAGAGAGAAGACATCTTTAAAGGTTTCCTGATGTAGAGTTAATTTCTCTTTCTCTCTCTTATATTCGCAAAGAAAAGTAGAAGATGAAATGACCCTCTCTGCCTATATCACCATCTCCCTTCTGGAGATTCCTCTCCCAGTCACTGTAGGTACCACTTAATTTCCCAGCTTCCTATGCTGCTATGAAACCCAGTGACCTATGGTTATAATATTACCAGAGGTTGATATGAAGTTATAATCATATTGCCTATGGTTATAATATTAATAACACTCCTGTAAAAGTCAAGTGACAGCTTTTCTTTTGCACAACACTATGCATCATATTTGTCGTTCCTTCAGGAGGATCCACTTGTTCAATAAAGCCCTGGATTATGTGCCAAAACTAATCCATCCAAAGCACACGGCCTTTAGCCTTGCTTTTGTCAGTTTACATTTTAATCAGAAAGCAATTCTTTTTATTTTTTAAAATAGAGTGATTCCTAAGAAGATGGTCAGGGAATAGATAAATGGATGGATAGATAGATAGATAGATAGATAGATAGATAGATAGATAGATAGACAGACAGACAGATATGAAAAGCACTGGTATCACCTATCTTATAGTCTTTATGTTTCTTCTGGGACCTGGCAGGACCCCTTTTTATATAAGTCAAAATACCATCACTCTGTCTTCACCCTGTTGTCAGTAATGCCCTATTCTGCCTGGAGTCAGCCTGGAAGTCAGCAAGGGAAGGGGCCCATGGCAGCCACGTCTACACCAAGGCACTGCCGGCCTATGCTTTTGCCCTGGCAGGTAACCAGGACAAGAGGAGAGAGATACTGAAATCCCTTGATGAGGGCCAGGAGTTCAAGACCAACCTGGCAAACATAGCAAGACCCCATCTCTATTAAAAACAACAATTCTATTTTTCTAACAGAAAAAAGATTCCCAATTCAACAACACTCTTCAGAAACTTTATCTGGCAGCTACTCAGGAGATTGAGATGGGAGGATCATATGAAGCCCAGGAATTCAAAACCAGTCTGGGCAACATAGTGAGATACTATCTCATAAAAAAATAAAAAATAAAAAACGTTTTACTTGGAATAGAACCCATGACTCTGGTTATAAATACAAAATCCTTCAAACTCGTTTAAAGGAATTTAATCCCAGCTTCTCGGATGAAAAGAAGAAATAATATTCACAATTTGATCCATCATCAATAGACAAATTAAATGTGTTTCATAAAAGCAAGACGTATGAATTAAGCAAAATCATATTCAAGTAACCACAGGAAATGTAAATACAGATACTGTCTCTTACCTAGAGAAATCTTATAGTCTAATTGTGAAGATAGTCTTCACATGACAGAAAAGGATCATCATTAATCCAAAACACATAAGTTATAAAGAAGTGACATATACCAGCAATTCTAAAATCTGGTTAGCATCCTTTGTAGAATTTATTTTAAAATGCAGATTTCCAGGTCTCATCAATAAAGATTTAATTTATTATTTCTGAGGATGTACTCAGACATCTGTATTTTTTTTGTTTTTTGTTTTTTGAGAAGGAATCTCACTCTGTTGCCCAGGCTGGAATGCAATGGCACGATCTCAGCTCACTACAACCTCTGCCTCCTAGGTTCAAGCAATTTGTCTGCCTCAGCCTCCCTAGTAGCTGGGACTATAGGCACCCACCACCACATCCAGCTAACAGGTATCTATGTTTTTAATGAACTCTTTAGGTGGTTCTGTTATGCAGTTAGTTTTCAGAACCATTCACAATGACAGTAAAGGCGATTTATTTCCAGGAATGAAAAGATCACTGAGGACACAGGAATAGGTAGCAAAGCTATTTAAAGATGCCGGGGCTGGCTGGGCATGGTGGCTCACACCTGTAACCCCAACACTTTGGGAGGCCAAGGCTGGTGGATCGCCTGAGTTCAGAGGTTCAATACCAGCCCAGGCAACATGGTGAAACCCCATCTCTACCAAAAACACAAAAATTAGCCGGGCATAGTGGCATGCACCTGTGGTCCCAGCTACTCAGGAGACTGAGGTGGGAGGATAGCTGGAGCCTGGGAAGTCTAAGCTGCAGTGATCAGTGATCATGCCACTGTACTCCAGCCTGGGTGACAGAGCAAGAACCTGTCTCAACATACATACGTGCATACATACATACATGCATACATACATACATGCATAAAATTAAAAATAAAAATAAATAAAGATGTCAGGGCTTATGTGGAACCTTAACAGAGAGCAAGATTCAAAAGATAGTGAGGCTTATTTCTTTTCTTTCTTATATCTATAGTTACACAGGGAGCTGTCTAGTCTTAGATATATCCAAGATGATATCTGGTTTTATCCATTGAAACTCACAGTGAAAACGGTAAATAGGTGCTAGGTGTTTGGATTTTTTTAATCTCATGTAAGAATATAGCAGCAGTATCCTAATAATGTTAAGCAACATTGGTCATAATCTAAGGAAACTGAATTCATATAGTACCAAATATATGTTTAGCATTGTGCTAGGTGCTGATACAAGAAATATAAGGAAGGTGGGCCTACATTCTAGATAAAATTATTAAACATGGGTAGCCAAAACTGTCAAATGACATTTCAGGGCAACATATAATTAAGTACCAAAATCATTGGCATAGTCTTTAAGAACTGTGAAAGTGTAAAGAAAGCTGAGATGAACGGCAGTGTAGAGACAGATGTTTTCACAGATCAGCTCAGATGACTAGCTATCCAGTGTGAGGATACTTCTCCCTCACCTTCAAACAAACGCCAAAGATGCCTATTACTTAATCATATGAATATTCAACCTTATATCTAATGTGGTGGTATTCATAATACCCTGTATATGTTTTCATCTTACTGGACAAGTGTCTTTGAACTCATTTAAGTAAATGTAACCCCAGCTTTGTTTATATATAGACTTCTTCAGTCTCACAGTCTATTTGTCTCTTTTTACCCCACAGGCTTTCTTTATTTAGTAACACTGGGGATTTCTCTTATTTTCCTCAGCTTGAAAGATCTAGCCACATGAGCAGGACAGAAGTGCACAAGCACCATATCTTGATTTCTGTGGACCAGGTGGGGCCCCTGCCAGCCTTGCTAGACAGACCCAGGTGAACAGTCCTTCTAGGGGGTCTCATTACCAGGGAAGCATGTGGTACGAGAAGAGCAGTCATCAGGAAGGCCATTTGGAAAAGCACATCCTCTCTGTTCACGTGAGATATTTTACATCCTCATTCCTCATCGCAAGCTTCCTGGGACTTGGAATGTCAGAGACAAGAGTGTTGGGGGAGGCCAGTGGGTATGGATTTGTTTATATTATAATGAGAATATGAATATTTCTGTGTACTTCAGATAAACACTCTTTTCCATAAATAAACCTCATCATCCAGAAGTCATGTTGAAAGTTGGTAATCAAGGATAGGAAGTGTTTCCAACGGTTGTCAGTGATTAAGTCAAGCTTACCTTAGCATACATGTATGAGAGCAGTTAGATAGATGATAGATAGATAGATAGATAGATAGATAGATAGATAGATAATAGATAAGGTAGATGTAGATTAGATAGATACAGATGATAGATATGCTATCAGTCTAGATATATTAATCGCAGTCAGTCTTATCATAGTGTAATTCCATTAACTTCATTAGCAGCACAAGAACAACGCCTGATGTATGTCTGTTTCCTGAATATTTGGAAATATTAATATTAATATAGATAGAGTCAGCTTGCCGGTATAAAGAATCTATCTCTCACTATAGGCAGAGCCATGTGTTGGATATTATGGAGGAATATGTATTATTTTAATCGTTTAAAAGACTAATAAACTTCTAATCTACTCTCAGGAGCCTCTGCTCAAGTTCCTGAGGTTCCAACTCTGAAATCCACATCACCATCCAACTGCTTCCTATGTGAGCCGTGAGGGAGCCCGATGAACTGGAGAATGAATCTTATCAGCTCACTAAAATATTATCTTTCAAAGGATGAAGACTGATGCTAAAGAAAAAGAGATGAGGCCTCCCTGGTTCCGAATTTTTGCTCTTTCCTTTCCTAGGTTACGGATCAAACACTGACCTTTTCTTTCACTCTTCTGCAAGACACCCCCATAAGAAAGTTGGAACCTGCTTTTGTGAAAGCCTGTGATTACTATGAGACATGTGAGCTAAACAGAATCTTAGATAAATTCAGTTCTCTCCAGCGTAGTGTCTTTGATGGGAAAATAAAAGCCAATTTGTTTGAGTTTTTTTTTCTTTTTTACTTTATATAGATTTAGAGGGTACAAATAAGGTTTTGTTACATGGCTACATTGCATAGTGGTGAAGTCTGGGCTTAGAGTGTAACCATCACCCAATTAGAGTACATTGTACTCATTAAGTGATTCTCATCCTTCATGCCCTCTCACCCTCCCACTCTTCTGAGTCTCCAATATCTGTTATCTCACCCTCTATGTCCATGTGTACAAATTATTTAGCTCCCACTTATAAGTGAGAATGTGAAGTATTTGACCTCTTGTTTCTGAGTTATTTCACTTGAGATAGTAGCAACATGGGTGGAAGTGGAGGCCAAACCTCAATCATTAAAGGAATTAAAGTGTGGTAAACCCTTGTGCATCTTGTTTTCAGTTTAATCTGTCTCCATACCTTATTCTTTCCTCCTTGACCTACAAAACTACAGCAAAAACTACCTGTAATATACGTGTATATTGATATGTAAGCCTATCAATCATGCAAAATAATCCAAAGGACCAAGAGTTTTACCAAGAAGTGCTTATGAATAAAGGCATACGTAAATCTCCTTAAAAAGGTAGTACAGCAATGGAGAGCAATAAAGAAAAGCCCAAGAACTACACAAATAATTATAGTAGGAACTAAGAGAGGAGAGAGAACTATAGCCTGAGTGGTCTTAAAACAGCAAATGCAGAGGCTGGGCACAGTAGCTCATGCCTATAATCCCAGCATTTTGGGAGGCCAAGGCAGAATGATCTCTTAAAGCTAGAAGTTTGAGACCAGCCTGGGCAACTAAGCGAGAGCCCATCTCTACAAAAAATTGAAAAATAAAATCAGCCAGCATGTGGTACACACCTGTAGTAGTCCCAGCTATTCAGGAGGCTGAGGCAGGATGGTCATTGGAACCCAGGAGTTTGAGGCTGCAGTGAGGGAGAGAGTGAGACCCCATCCCTAAAATACACACACACACACAC
>NW_022166855.1:0-1352 GCF_008728515.1 Papio anubis | reverse complement strand
CCTCCCTCCAGCTCCCTGGGCCTGGCGCTTCTTCGCCATCTCCGCCTCCGTTGTATGGTGTCTGTGCATCTGTGCCTTTGTGGGCTCTTCCTCAGGGCCTCGGTTGTGGAGTGTGAGGGCCCCTGCCCGGGACCTCATCGCAGTTGCTCACCTCAGCAACAACCCTGTTTGCAAACAAGGCTCCACTCTGAGTCCTGGGTTCAGGACTTCACCCTGTGAGTTTCCGGGAGACACAGGTCGACCTCTGGCAGAGGTCCCGGACTTGGTCTCTGTGGGGACGGCGGGGGTCGGACGCCCACCCCACCACGGGCCTCCCTGCTCCAGGCGAATCCGTGGGGTGCAGGCCCCACTCTCGCCCGTAGGACTGTGCTGGGGAAGAGGCCGGAGGAGAAAGGAGCGTCTGCCTTGCTGAGGATTTCCCAAGCAGAGACACTGGACAACCTCAGCCCAACTTCACCTGAAACTCTGATCAATAAATAAATGTCTGATAATGACACCTTCCAACAGCATTCCCCATGCCTGTGGGTCCCGGGGCCGCCTGCCGCTCTGGGATAGCAGTCGTTTTACCCATGGGGCTCCCTGGGGCACCCGCCCTGCAGATCCTGAGGCTCCAGGAGGCCTTGCCTGTGACTCCATGGGGAAGAACGGGCTGGGCTGCCAGCGTCTGAAGCCCTGTCCCCTGCAAGCTTGGGCAACACGGCGGCAGACGGCTCTGGCCACTGGGAATGAGCCTGGCTTTGGGGACTTGACTTGGCCGTCAGGCATCGCAGGAGCCCCTGCTGCGGGCTGAGAAGAGCAGCCGTCCTGGTCACACCCCTCGGAGAAGCTTCTCGAGGCTTTTGGAGGGAGGAGCTTTCGCAGCCTTAATGCCGCCATGGGAACCAGGAGAGAGAGTCCCACGGAAATTCATGGAAAGCTCCGCCAAAGACCATTTAGGCTTCTGTCTCCTGAACCTAAACCTGGGTAAGGCGAATGTAAAGGCAACGCCTGCGTTTGGCGGGGCCGGGTTTCAGCAGCTCACACCTAGGGAGACACGTTGGGCAGCCGAGGCTACCGCCGTCCTCAGGCGTGGCCTCCGTGACTCAGGGAGGACCCGCCCACTGATTCACCGGCTGCACCTGCCCTGTCCTGAGAAACTCGGTTCTCCCAGGGCTGACCCAGCCTGACCCAGGCTCCCCAGGGAGACTTGGAAAGTGCTTCCAAAAGGCTTCTTCTCACCCAGGCTCTCCATGTCCACAGCTGGATGTCTCATCAGCAGTCACTTGTCACTGAGTGCTGGATAAACAAGGCGGTGAATGAACTAGCGGGCGCATGAATGGCACCTAACACTTAGACTCATGTCAAGAACCCAC
>NW_022166854.1:0-1352 GCF_008728515.1 Papio anubis | reverse complement strand
GTCTATTAAGGGTATAGTTTTGTAAGCACATTGCAAATTACCTTTGCAAGTAGTGTAGGTCTCTGGGCTTGAGAAGCCGGTGGGTAAGTCAGTCTGAGTATGCTTATCTGAGATAAGGATGTTCCCATCCACTCAGTATGCAACCAGAGGTCACCTCTCCTCTGTTCCCCGTGAGCATTTTATGCATATTTCAATAATACCCCTGCAGTCATAAAAACAAACAAGATCATGTCGTTTGCAGGAACATGTATGGAGCTGGAAGCCTTTTTCCTCAACAAACTAACGCAGGAGCAGAAAAGCAAACACCACATGTTCTCTTATAAGTAGGAACTGAATGATAAGAGCACATGTACACAAGGTGGGAGACAACACACCCTGGGCCCTTGTGGAGGAGGGAGAGCATCAGGAAGATTAGCTAATGGATGTTGGGCTTGATACCAAGCTGATGAGTTGGTCTGTGCAGCAAACCACATGGCACTCGTTTACTTAGTTAACAAACCTGCACATCCTGTACTCATACCCTGGAACTTAAAATAAAAGTTGAAGGGGATGAGCACAGTGGATCATGCCTATAATCCCAGCACTTTAGGAGGCTGAGGAGGGCAGATCACTTCAGGTCAGGAGTTCAAGACCAGCCTGGCCAACATGGTGAAACTCTGTCTCTACTAAAAATACAAAAATTACCTGGGTGTGGTGGTGGGCACCTGTAATCCCAGCTACTCGGGAGGCTGAGGCACAAGAATGGCTTGAACCACTGTGCTCCAGCCTGGGAGACAGACTGATACTCGATCTCAAAAAAAAAAAAAAAAAAAAGTTGAAGGTAAATAAATAATAAATAAATGAAGCCCCAGGTGAGCTAAGACTAGAAAGACAAACCTACTGCAGTAAACAACCAGAAGAACGAAAACCAACCACTGGAGCCCAGTAGAGACTCGGGTTGATGCCCTTCGGGTCACACACGTTCCTGTAACTGGCCCCACAGTGAGGCCCAGACTCAGGTCTTCATTTTCTAGAAGGAGGGTCCAGGAGCGCAGGGGGGGGTCTCCATCCCGGTCTGGGGCACCTGCCCCGGAACACATGCTCTCCTCTGGCAGGTGATGGTGAACGGGAGCCTCTTCGTGCAGTACTTCCACCGCGTGCCCTTCCACCGTGTGGACACCATCTCCGTCAATGGCTCTGTGCAGCTGTCCTACATCAGCTTCCAGGTCAGACTGTCCACCTGTACCGGTCCCCAGGGCTGGGATGCAGGGCCCAGCGTAGCTGTGCCTAGGCCCTGCTGGGTGGACCCAAGCCAGTCTCCTACCCAGGTGACTCTGGGGACAACCTCTGCTTCCCTGTCCCAGTGCCTGCCC
>NW_022166853.1:0-1352 GCF_008728515.1 Papio anubis | reverse complement strand
GTTGCCCAGGCTGGAGTGCAATGGCATGATCTTGGCTCACCGCAACCTCTGCCTCCCGGGTTCAAACAATTCTCCTGCCTCAGCCTCCTGAGTAGCTAGGATTACAGGCATGCACCACCATGCCCAGCTAATTTTGTATTTTTAGTAGAGACGGGGTTTCTCCATGTTGGTCAGGCTGGTCTTGAACTCCCGACCTCAGATCTGATCCACCCGCCTCGGCCTCCCAAAGTGCTGGGATTACAGGCGTGAGCCACTGCGCCTGGCCAATCAACACATATTTTTAAAGAATGGAGCTTATACATAACAAGGACTCTACTAAGCCATTTACATTCATCAGCCCAATTATTTCCCAAAGTATACATTTCAGGTAGGTATTATAGATGTCTGCATTTCACATAAAAGAAAACTGAGGCTTTAACAGCTTGGGTAAGTGGGAGAGAGAGTGAAAAATAGTCTGTTGGAATCTAAGTCCCTGTTCTCAGCAAGCACACTACCTCCTTGGAGCTCCCTACCTTTTGCATATCCCAACCTTTCTGGTCACCCTCTTCATACTGGAGGTCTTGGCTCCTCTTGGATCAGGATCAATTGCCTGCCTGGAATACTAGGCTTGCTGTTTCTTCAGGTCATCCTGGAGTAAGTTTTCCTCCTGAATTTATGATCACTCAATCTCACAACTTGCCCTTAGATACTCATCACGTTACTCAGACTTTTGGTGCAAGAGACCCCCTGAGGCAGAGAGCTCATGTGATATCGGATCAGTGTCCTTCTTGCCCAAGGCCCCTGGACTGTTTTCCTGGGTGAGATCTGTTGCAGTTTCTCTCCCCTCCTCTCAGACTGTCTCTCTTTCTGATTCCACACCCAACAACCATAGCCTTCTCCTTCCTGAAACCTTGACCCTGACATGCTTCACTGTGGCTGAAGATGATGCCTTAACTTCTAGGCCTTTTTGCTGTCATTGTTCAGTTTTCTGCTTACTTACAAATATGTTCCTGGATCCCATTTTCTTTCTTCCAGTCTCTTTTGGTTTGAACATTTACTGTTGATTTTATTAACATATCTACTACATAATATATTCCAATTTGGCAACTAAGTTTGATGCTTCAGGTTAAATGTAAATTAATTCTGAAGTGTGCTATTCTCTTTATTACTTTATTAGCTGACAAAGATCTATTATATACATAATTATTTAAATGCATACTATAATTCATATATATGTGTATGTGTGTGTATATATATATATTGGGGGGGTGGTGGGGAGGAGGTGGAGCCTCACTCTGTTGCCCAGGCTGGACTACAGTGGCACAATTTCTGCTCTCTGAAACCTCTGCCTCATGGGTTCAAGAGATTCTCCT
>NW_022166852.1:0-1352 GCF_008728515.1 Papio anubis | reverse complement strand
ATTCATCTCACAGAGTTACAGCTTTCCCCTCAAGAAGTCGTTCGCTAAGACTGTTCTTGTGGAATTTGGAAAGATATATTTGGAACCCCATAGACGGCTGTGGTGAAAAAGAAAATATCCTCCGATAAAAACAGGAAAGAAGCTTTGTAAGAACCTGCTTTGTATTCTGTGAATGCATCTCCCAAAGTTACTGCTTTTCCCACAACAAACCGTTCGCTAAGACTTTTCTTGTGGAATTTGCAAAGTGATATTTGGAAGCCCATAGTGGGCTATGGTGAAAAAAGAAAATATTCTCAGATAGAAAATGAAAAGTAGGTTTCTGAAAAACCGCTTTGTGAAGTGTGACTTACACTCTCAGAGGTACAGCTGTATTTCATGGAGCTGTTTGCCACCCTTATTTCTCTGGAATCTGAGAACAGATATTTCGGATCCCTTTGAAGACTATAGGACCAAAAGAAATATCCAAGAAAAAAGAGAAAGAAGCTTTAGGAGAAACTTCTTTGTGATATGTGAATTCATCGCACAGAGTTACACAATTCCCCTCAAGAAGCCGTTCGATAAGACTGTTCTTCTGGAATTTGAAAAGAGATATTTGGAAGGCCTTAGAGGGCAATGGTGAAAAAGGAAATATCCTCAGATGAAAACTGGAAAGAAGCTTTCTGAGAAACTGCTTTGTGTTCTGTGAACTCATCTCAGAGAGTTAAAGCTTTCCTCTCAAGAAGCCGTTTGCTTAGCCTGTTCTTGTGGAATATGCAGAGTGATATTTGGAAGCCCATAGAGGGCTATGGTGAAAAAGAATATATCAACAGAGAAAAACTGGAAACAAGTTTTCTGAGAAACTGCTTGGTGATGTATGACTTCCACTCACAGAGTTACAGCTGTATTTCGTGGATCTGTTTGCAAGCCTTATTTCTGTGGAATCTGAGAACGGATATTTCGGATCCCTTTCAAGACTATAGGGCCAAAGGAAATATCCTCCGATAACAAAGAGTAAGAAGCTTTCAGAGAAAATTCTTTATGTTCTGTGAAATCATCTCAAAGAGTTACAGCTTTCCCCTCAAGAAGCCTTTCGCTAAGACTGTTCTTGTGCAATTTGCAATGTGATATTTGGAAGCCCATGTAGGTCTATGGTGAAAAAGGAAACATCCACAGATGAAAATTGGAAAGAAGGTTTCTGAGACACAGCTTTGTGATGTGTGACTTCCACTCACAGAGTTATAGCTGTATTTCGTGGATCTGTTTGGTAGCCTGATATCTGTGGAACCTGAGAACTGATATTTCGGATCCCTTTTAAGACTATAGGGACAAAGGAAATATCCTCCGAAAACAAAGAGAAAGAAGCTTTCTGAGAA
>NW_022166851.1:0-1352 GCF_008728515.1 Papio anubis | reverse complement strand
AGGCAAGGCACAAGGCAAGGCAAAGCCAGGAAAAACAAGGCCAAGACAAGGCAAGGCACAAGGCAAAGAAAACCAAGGCACAAGCAAGGCACAAGCCAAGGAAAGGCACAAGCCAAGGAAAGGCAAGTAACAAGGTAATGAAAATTAACACACAAGTCAAGGGAAGGCAAAGCACAAGGCAACCAAAGCAAAGTACAAGGCAAGGCAAGGCACAAGGCAAGGCAAAGCACAAGGCATGACAAGGCAAAGTAAGGCAAGGCACAAGACAAGGCAAAAGGCAAGCAAAGGCACAAACTAAGGAAAGGCAAGGCACAAGGCAAGGCAAAGCACAAAGCAAGACGAGGCAGGGCACAGGGCAAGACACAAAGCAAGGCATAGGGCAAGGCAAGGCAACACAAAGCCCAAGGCAAGGCAAGTCAAAACACAAGGCAAGCTGCAAGGCAAGGCAAGGCATAAGGAAAGACTAGGGAAGGCAAGACGAGCCCTGGCAAGGCAAAGCACAAGGCAAGGCAAGGCGCAAGGCAAGGCAGAAAGCAACACAAGGCAAGGCACAAGGCAAGGCAAAGCACAAAGCAAGGCAAGGCAAGGCACAAGGCAAGGCACAAGGCAAGGCACAGGGCAAGGCAAGGCAAGGCAATGCAAAGCGCAAGGCACAAGGAAAGCCACAAAGCTAGGCAAGGCAAGGCACAAGGCAAGACTAGAAAAGGCAAGACAAAGCACGGCAAGCCAAGGCAGAAGCAAGGCAATGCACAAGCAAAGGCAACACAAGGCATAAGGCAAGGCAAGGCGCAAGGCACAAGGCAAGGGAAGGCAAGTCAAGCCACAAGGCAAGGCAAAGTCAGGCAAGGCAAGGCACAAGGCAAGGCAAGGCAAGGCACAAGGCAAGGCAAGGCACAAGGCAAGGCAAGGCACAAGGCAAGCGAAGGGAAGGCAAGGCACAAGGCAAGTCAAGCAAAAGGCAAGGCAAGGCACAAAGCAAGGCAAGTGAAGGCAAAAGGCAGGTCAAAGGGAAAGGGACAAGGCAAGTCAGGGCAAGCAACAAGGAAATAGCAAGGCAAAGCAAAAATCAAGGCAAGGCACAAGGCAAGGCAAGTCAAAGCAAGGCAAGTCAAGGCAAGGCAGAAAGTAAGGCACAGCAATGCAAAGCCCAAGTTAAGGCAAGCCAAAGCAAGGCACGAGGCAAGGCAAGGAAAGGTAAGGCACAGAACAAGGCAAGGCAGGGCACAAGGCAAGGCAAGGCCCAAGGCAAGGCAAGGCCCAAGGCAAGGCAAAGCCCAAGGCAAGGCAAGGCACAATGCAAGGCAAGGCAGGGCAAAAGGCAAAGCAAGACAAGGCATGGCAAGGCAAGGCAC
>NW_022166850.1:0-1352 GCF_008728515.1 Papio anubis | reverse complement strand
GTTCTTTTTGATGTGTGATTTCACTTCTCAGTGTTACAGCTTTCTTTTCATGGAAGAGTTTGATAACACTGCTTTTGAGGAATCTGCAAATGGATATTTGGGAGTGAATTGAGTCCAATACTGAAAAAAGAAGTATCCTCAGATAAAAACTAGAAAGAGTCTTTCTGAGAAACTGTGCCATGACGTGTGAATTCGTCATACACAGTTACACCATTCGTTTAATTGAACTTTTTGATAACTGTTTTCGTGGAATCTGCAATAGGGTGTTTTTGAAAGTATTGAAGCCTATTGTGACAAAGGAAATATCCTCAGATAAAAACCAAAAATAAACTTTCTGTGTAACTGCTTTGTGGTATGTGAATTCATCTTATAGAGTTACACCATTCTTTTCATTGAGAAGTTTGCTAACACCTTTTTTGTGGAATCTACAATGGGATATTCCGGAACACATTGAGGAATATGGTGAAAAGGAAATATCTTCAGTTAAAAACCAGAAAGAATCTATCTGAGAAAGAGCTTTGGATGTGTGAATTCATCTCACAGAGTTACACCACTCTTTCCATAAAGCAGTTGGGTAGCACTCTTTTTGGAGAATCTGAGAAGGGAAAATTTGAATAGCATTGAAGCATATATTGAAAAGGGAAATATCCTCAGCTAAAAACTAGAAAGAAACTTTCTGAGAAACTGCTTTGTGATGTGTGAATTCATCTCACAGATTTACATGACTCTTTTCTTGGAACAGTTTGCTAAAAGTGTTTCCGTGGAATTTACGATAGGATATTTGGGAGTGTGTTGAAGTCTAAAATGACAAAAGAAATGTCCTCAGACAAAAAACAAAAAGAAGCGTTCTGAGAAACAGCTTTGGGATATGTGAATTCACCTCACAGATTTACACCTTTCTTTTCATGGAGCACTTTTCTAACACTAATTTCATGTTTTCTACAAAGGGATATTCGGGAGAGAATTGAGGCCTATGGTGAAAAAGGAAATATCCTCAGACAAAAAAAAGAAAGAAGCTTTCTGAGAAACTGCATTGTGGTTTGTGAATTCATCTCACAGAGTTACTTGATTCTTTTCATGGAGCAGTTTTGTAGCACTGTTTTTGAGGATTATGAGAAATGATATTCTAGATCATATTGAAGCCCATGGTGAAAAAGGAAATGTCCTGAGATAAAAACTAGAAAGAAACTTTCTGAGAAACTGCTTTGTGATGTGTGAATTCATCTCACAGAGTTACGCCTTTATTTTCTTGCAGCAGTTTGCTAACACTGTCTTCGTGGAATCTGCAAAGGGATATTTGGGACCACATTGAGGCCTATGATTTAAAAGGAAATATCCTCAGATAAAAACTA
>NW_022166849.1:0-1352 GCF_008728515.1 Papio anubis | reverse complement strand
GTCTATTAAGGGTATAGTTTTGTAAGCACATTGCAAATTACCTTTGCAAGTAGTGTAGGTCTCTGGGCTTGAGAAGCCGGTGGGTAAGTCAGTCTGAGTATGCTTATCTGAGATAAGGATGTTCCCATCCACTCAGTATGCAACCAGAGGTCACCTCTCCTCTGTTCCCCGTGAGCATTTTATGCATATTTAAATAATACCCCTGCAGTCATAAAAACAAACAAGATCATGTCGTTTGCAGGAACATGTACGGAGCTGGAAGCCTTTTTCCTCAACAAACTAACGCAGGAGCAGAAAAGCAAACACCACATGTTCTCTTATAAGTAGGAACTGAATGATAAGAGCACATGTACACAAGGTGGGAGACAACACACCCTGGGCCCTTGTGGAGGAGGGAGAGCATCAGGAAGATTAGCTAATGGATGTTGGGCTTGATACCAAGCTGATGAGTTGGTCTGTGCAGCAAACCACATGGCACTCGTTTACTTAGTTAACAAACCTGCACATCCTGTACTCATACCCTGGAACTTAAAATAAAAGTTGAAGGGGATGAGCACAGTGGATCATGCCTATAATCCCAGCACTTTAGGAGGCTGAGGAGGGCAGATCACTTCAGGTCAGGAGTTCAAGACCAGCCTGGCCAACATGGTGAAACTCTGTCTCTACTAAAAATACAAAAATTACCTGGGTGTGGTGGTGGGCACCTGTAATCCCAGCTACTCGGGAGGCTGAGGCACAAGAATGGCTTGAACCACTGTGCTCCAGCCTGGGAGACAGACTGATACTCGATCTCAAAAAAAAAAAAAAAAAAAAGTTGAAGGTAAATAAATAATAAATAAATGAAGCCCCAGGTGAGCTAAGACTAGAAAGACAAACCTACTGCAGTAAACAACCAGAAGAACGAAAACCAACCACTGGAGCCCAGTAGAGACTCGGGTTGATGCCCTTCGGGTCACACACGTTCCTGTAACTGGCCCCACAGTGAGGCCCAGACTCAGGTCTTCATTTTCTAGAAGGAGGGTCCAGGAGCGCAGGGGGGGTCCCCATCCCAATCTGGGGCACCTGCCCCGGAACACGTGCTCTCCTCTGGCAGGTGATGGTGAACGGGAGCCTCTTCGTGCAGTACTTCCACCGCGTGCCCTTCCACCGTGTGGACACCATCTCCGTCAATGGCTCTGTGCAGCTGTCCTACATCAGCTTCCAGGTCAGACTGTCCACCTGTCACCGGTCCCCAGGGCTGGGATGCAGGGCCCAGCGTAGCTGTGCCTAGGCCCTGCTGGGTGGACCCAAGCCAGTCTCCTACCCAGGTGACTCTGGGGACAACCTCTGCTTCCCTGTCCCAGTGCCTGCCC
>NW_022166848.1:0-1352 GCF_008728515.1 Papio anubis | reverse complement strand
AAACCAAAAGTACAATCAAGTGTCACCTCAGATGTGTTACTGGAGGCAGAATTCTGATCTCATTACATATAAGCAGTACCTGGTCTGACAGACATGAACAGACAAGGAAACAGAAAAAGGACATGGCAAAACGTTTATGAAAAAGTCTCAGCAATTTTAATTTTCTTCTGAGGAAGCTGAAATTGTGCCAGTAAAACAGTGTGACTGGACATGTGTCAGGTGAAGCTGTGTTCTGGAAAGTATCTCCAGTCCTGGGCTGGATCCAGTAGGTGCACTCAGACCCCAAATCCTAAAGCAGCGACTTGTATTCCTTAAACAGATGATATTCCAATGAGAAAGCTGTTCTCAGGTGAGCTGCAGAGCAGGCAGAAGGGGATGGAAGTGTCCTAGACTTCCCAGAATTGCTGAAACTTGAAGACCAAGGCCACCTCCTCATAGGTGGAGCAGAGATCCACCTATGAGTACATCATGTCGGCTCTGTCTTCAGGAATCTTGGGCTGTGGGGGAGGTGAAGGAATGTGATTTATTCCTTTCTGCTAACGCAGTGTGCTTCAGAGAAAATGAATTGAAAATTTAATAAATACACTTTTTGCCGTAGTAAGGGAAGCATATGGATTACCTGGAAGAAAATTTAAAGTAAATGTTAGAAATATGTTCAATGAGCTAGTGGCATCATGCAAGAACAATGTGAGAATTTTAATAGACATAAACATTTAAAAGATGACTAAACAAAAATATTGATACTGAAGAATACAATAAGTCAGACAAAATTTTTAAGAGGATTTTAGACCAGACTAGATCAAGTGATGAAAGAAACAGTAAACTCAAAGAAAGATCATTTGAAATAGTAGAGACAGAGAAGAAAAATTTAAATGAAAGAAAGAAAAAAGAGTTAAAGACTTATGAGTCAGGAAGCACAGTGAAAATGAAATTATGCATTGAGGAGTTATGCAAAGATAAGACAAAAGGGGTAGTGAAGGAAGACGTTGAGAGAGAGAGAGAGAGAGAGAGACAGAAAGAGAGACAGAGCAAGAGAGGCAGAAAGGTTTTTAAAGAAGTAATAGCATTGCAACTTTCTAAATCTGGAGGAGCAAATATTCGTCCACATCCATGAAGCTCTATACATTTTAAATAAGGTAAGCCAAATGAGAAAAATCAGATAGTTTGAAATCACATTGCTAAACGACAGGTTTTTGAAAACAGAAAGTAAAAGAGCAGATTTAGCAGATTTCTCAGCAGAAGATTTTCAGTTCCGAATGGAGAGGAATTATATGTGATAATGTATGGTTTACTGATAGAGATTACTTCTGAGAAATGTATTTCTAGTCAATGTCATCATTGTGCAAGCATCA
>NW_022166847.1:0-1353 GCF_008728515.1 Papio anubis | reverse complement strand
TACAAATATAACCAAACAAAAATTAAGGAACAGCAAATGTATTTAGTGAGCTCAAGTTTTATTTAGAAAGACAAATGTGCCAAAAATAATTTCAGGGTAGAAAATTAAATGTAACAAAAAAGAGTTATGGGAGAAATTTTCATATGTTTGTATATACTTGTGAGTGGTGGATCAAAGATATTTTCAGGAAGTAAACAAAAATGTACATACACTTTCTTAGGGGAGGATATGGTTAAACAAGGGTTTTGAAGCACCATTTTTTCCTGAAATTAGTTAAAAGAGATATCAGCAAACTAGCCCGATCTATGTACATAATAAATGGGTCACTGCTGAAAGGCTCGTAATAAATGTAGCTGCCACAATTTGAAATTACAAAGACAATTTTTGTAGATATTCAGCTACCTTGTGAAATTATCATAATGCACACAAAAATAAACATATAAATGATTTAATAATTTGTATTTAAACATCTGTTAAACATTTACATTAAATTGTCAGGACTTTGTTTGCTAGATGATTAATGAGGACCCTATAAATAAAAGAATGCTGTGTCAAAATACTTGTAATTCATCTCTTTTGGGATGTTCATATTCAGAGAATAGACTATTTATTACCGCTCCCATTACACAAAGACGCCTTCTAGAGGCAACTATTTTCAAATTGGTTTACTTACATTGTAGCTAATTTTAATTTGATTAGAATTTATGGCATCTATTCATTGCCTCTCAAATAAAATAAAAGACTCAATAAATGTATAATTAAATATAAAAGCTTCAAAAGGAGTGAAGCAATGGACAAGAAAAGGATATTCTTTTATCTGTCACCAGACTTGAACCCATTTGTTGGCTTGCAAATGAACTGTCAGAAGGGCAAGTAAAGAAAATCTGCTTTGCATGGGTGTCACAGATTTATTATGTGCAAAGAGTATTTGCTTTCTTCTATACAAGTCAGTGCGAGAGGTAAAGGAAAATGACTTATTTATATTATATGCCACAGACAGTACATTGTATCATCTCACTTCAAGGGGAATTGAAGTATGGATATCCAAATTTAAGTATCATAAATTTTAGGAGAAAAAAGTTGGTAACGTTCACTCCAGATTGGTTATTACCTATTATTTCCATGAAAAACTTAAGTACTGTAGTATAGCACATTCGCTTCTACATTTGAACTTAGGAAAACTGACTTTGAAGAGTTGTATAATTAACAGGGAAAGTTACTTAATTTTTTCATAAACAAGCTACATTTATCTTTGAAGATGAAGGCATCATTTCACTTGAATGGTTTTCCTATCTCTTCTGAGAACTCTTCCTCACGGGGGGAAAGCATTCTGCTCTGCAATTTTAGATTCAG
>NW_022166846.1:0-1353 GCF_008728515.1 Papio anubis | reverse complement strand
AAAAAAAAAAAGAGGAACTGAGGCTCTGACCCATCTGATCACAGAGTACGTGCTCGGCAGCATCTGTCAGAGCAGAGCAAGCACACACATGCTCTCCATGCCCTGTGTTCCTGGCCCCCGTGGTCCCCGCACCCGTGCTCCCACACCTATGCTCCCCGCACCCATGCTCCCCGCACCCGTGCTCCCACACCTGTGCTCCAGGCACCCGTGCTCCCCACACCTGTGCTCCCCGCACCCGTCCTCCCCACGTCCGTGCTCCCCACACCTATCTGTGCTCCCCATGCCTATGCTCCCTGCACCCGTGCTCCCCGCACTGTGTTCCCCGCGCCCATGTCTGCTCCTCGAGCTCTCTTCCACTGATTTCCTCTGTACGTCCCTCTTGATAGTCACTGTCACCTCGAATCACCTGGCTAAATGGAGGTAAAGAAAAAGTCTAGAGTAGCACGTTGGAGGACAGAGTGGAAGTGGCTGTTTACCAAGCAGGGCTATGAGATGAGCGCATCTGATCCCCATTAGTCCTGACGGTCAGTTGATTAGCCCTGTTCAACAGCTGGGGACGCTGAGGTGTGGAGGGACGGGCTTGCTTACCCTGGACGATGCTGACAGTGTGGGCCCAGCCCAGTCCCACAGCCACCAGGAGGAGGCTCCTGAGTGGGCAGGCGCCGAGGTGCAGCCCAGAAAACGCCTGGGACCCTGGCACAGACTCCTCAGGAAGGAAACAGAGAAAGGTCCGCAGAGACTCAAGCAGCACAGAAGAAGGTCACCCACAAGTTAAAAATAGATGTTTGTGTTTTATCGTCCCAGCGTGCTAAAAATCCAGCTCGCTCACACGCACGGCCTGACGTGAGCCCGGCCTCCTTCAGCACTGGGCGAAGCAAGAGACGCACCTGCCCCTCTCCCGACAATAGCAGGCTCGGCAGCTATTCTTCAATGTACTTGACACCCTTCCATGAGGATTAAGCTACACTCTGTCGACACTGGGTAAGTTTAATCCCGACACAGCTAACCGTGTCGATCTGCAGTGAACAAACAACTTACTTTGGATGATTCTGTCACGGACAAAGACCCTGAATCTCCCAGCAAAGCTTAGTGACACGACTTACCTTTCTGTTTTCATTTCAGGTACACTGGCCCATACGGTTTAATTTACCTGCTGATAATGCCTTGGAAAGACCACCAGGGGGCCCCACACCATTTCCAGCTTTATAGGGATGCGAATTTCCCTTTGATGACAAAGGTGATGGGGAAATAAAACAAGGATCTAAAACAGATGCCTGTGTGTTTCCTGGGAGTGATAACATCAGGAACTGCCGCTCTGTGTCAGGTGAGGGAGTAACAGAGAGAATGGCACCA